>NC_064231.1:10606466-10906466 GCF_023101765.2 Spodoptera frugiperda | reverse complement strand
TAGTAAAGCAAATGTAGCCATTATGTCGAACATTGTAGAGCTCATTTTTGTAATACCAGTCATAATGTCACGACGTTTTTCAATTCACTGGCTCGTTACAATCGCATGCCTGTAATATTTTATTTAACAGTTCACAATTTGAAATTCGCACGTGTGTTAGTCACACAATGCGTTATTCAAGCCAATTTCTCCTTTCATATGAAAAAAATATTTGCAGAACAGCTGTTATTTTACGACACCAGTGCCAAAGGAGTTTAGATGACGAATTTATTTTTTCATATTTTAATAAAGATATTAAAAACGGGACCCACGATTAAATGTTACAGATGTGAGTGTTGTAAAATTTGAGAGCCTATTATAAAGGTCATAAGGCTCATATTAGCCAAAAGGTTAGCCGTGTAAAATGGCCACTTTTCTCCTATCGTTACTTTAGATAGGTGACCCTGTCATTTTGATCTGGATACAAAATTTTATGTAGTCAATACAACTTACGTAAAAAGAAAATTTCTAAACAGAGTTCATTGTTACGCTTTGAAGGTTAATAAAGTACGTAATTGCTTAGTAATTTTGATTACAGTAGTATTATCTTTGAAGATTTTCATTTATCATTTCTTTTTACGTAGGTATAACAATGATCTATTGTATCTTATTGCCGTATTCAGAGACATTTAATGATTACTTAAACTATTCCTTGATTACATTCATTTCAAACAGTTGCTAAAGCAACCATTAAATGACCTTGAGATTGGCGGTAACTTATTACGTGAACTTCGAAATTGACTAAAAATCACGATTTACTCATGTGCATTAATGGAGAAAATCTCTACTAGTTTTGATTCACAGAGGGACTCTTCATCACGAGCAGCGTGCGTGTTTTTCTCCATTAATGTACGTGATTAAACCGTAATTATTAGTTAATTTATTATGTCTCACGTGAACTATTCTCCAAGACATTTTTCAGCTATTCAATCGTGTCCATTCAAATCGTAGTTAGCGTTAACGTGATCGCATAGAGATGAAAATCACGCATAGGCGAATAAACGCATAAAGAAATAACATAGAAGAAACGACTCATTAAACCACTTCGTTCGATCCTCTGTATCTACATTAGCTATATAAAAATCTATTTTCATTTCAGTCACGTATCGATTGTGATTTAGGGTTTGTTGATTTAGGTACTTACCTACTGATGACAGGAATACATCGACCTGTAAACAAAAAAAGAGAATACATTAATGGAAATTACTTGGAAAGGCAATTTGTATTGTTTCAACATTATGAAAACCTGGGAGAGTCCAGTGTTATGAGCCTTCTCTACTTAAAATGATTAGGAAACTATTGCCTAAGGTGTATGCCTTAGATATGTTATGTACTAGCTTCTGCCCGCGTTTCCGAAGAATAAAAAGTATCCTATCACCCAAGCCAGCTCATACCCTATCAGTATATCTATACATGTACATCCGTTCAGTAGTTTCATCGTGATTCATGGACAAACAACCAAACATCCAAACAAGCAAAGATTTATAATATTACTGTGATATAGTTTCCTATAAACAGCCTTTGACAATAGTATCTACGACGCGTCATCTGACGAATGCATGCAACATGAAAACAAAAGAAAAAATATGAAAATAAAACCTCCTCTTTAAAATATACCGTAGTCACAATTTCTACCTTAAAATCTTGGCTCGTTCTTACTATATTTTTCCAAGGGTCAACGTCCTACACACACAATATGTTTGATACAGGGCTGTGAATTATTAGTGCCATATATTGAAAAATTGAGTCGCCTGGGATTTTTCTAGATGTTATGAATTTTTCATTGTACTCTGGATACTAAGTATGAAAATGTTACGAACCCTGAATTTCAGGCTAAATTTCAGTTTCAATGTAGTGACAGAGTGATGCGGGTACATTAGGGATTAGTTTTTAACGTTTGATGGGTCGACGTTTGGTCGCTGTCTCGCCTAATAGTAAGTGATGATGCGGCCTAGGAAGGAGCACGTCTACCCATAAGCAACCTATATTCACTCGAGCTTTGAAGACACCCAGGTTATACCCATCAGGAAACACAGACTCCGGCAAAGAATGCCACTCTCTTCTTTGCATAGGATCAGGCATCAGCCCTACTGGGTCCTATCTGTCGAAGTCTCATGTATTATTCTGTGCTCATGGTTCTTTAGGACGCGCGTGGAACTTGACGCGCCGTACGTACCGATACGGGCACACGGGTTAGAAAAGAGACTTGCTAAATTGGGCACTTATTATGTGCATTTAATACGGCGATAATAAAAGAAAGGAATAAGTACTTTGTAACCCCAATAGCTTTTAAAATTTGACCTCATTTAGTCAAAGGATAGACAGAATATGCAAGCGACATACTTCGAAGATAGACGCTTAACATCAAATTCTAATGTCAAATTCAATAATTTATTGGAGCTTTGGCGCCATCGCATGTATCTGCCAGTTCATCTGTCATGTTTTCTAATTTAACGTTGGCACTATTGAAACTATTTTCAACAATAAAACACATTCATTTGGCTATTTTTCTTCACGCTATCATTTCTAAAGGGTATTGTTGATTGATAAATGAACTATTTTTGTAAACCTTTTTAACATTTTCTTTTTTTTCTGCAACTGGCTGGATAAATGTTTTATTGTTTGAAAAAGGAATGTTTATTTTTTTAATTGTCAATTTGGATTAGTTTATTGAGGTTTTAATGGAGTTTTTTGTGAGTAGTTGAATTGACTTATAACCTTTATATTATGTTTTTTTCTTTTGTTGAAATAGGCCAAATTAAAGTATGTTTCGTTTGCCGAATGGCAGAGGTCTTCAGATCCTTATCTAAAGACCATTTGTAGTAAAGCATTTTTAGAATAATTTATTTGAATGTACTGCTATTGAATTAAAATTTAATCAATACCCTATCACTCGCCTATAACTAGAATCTAATGAAAATACTGGTGAGCTCTGTGAAGTTTTACAAGTATGAAATACACAGTAATACACATTTTCATATAAATAAATATTACGTAAATAAACAGTGATACATCTTCATCAATGATAATTACCTTAATGTAATACTCATCTATCAATTACTGCGTAACTATTCAATACGAATAACTATAAATTGTAATAAATTATGACATAGTATAATGTATGTACGTTTTCTCCCAAAAGTGTATGCAGTCTGGATAATATACTAATACTAATTTTACTTTTTTATTTATTAGTTGTTATTATAATAAAAGTTTACTTCTTCGTAGCCAGGACTCTATGTTTTTTTATTTGTTAAAGTTTGTTTTCCACAGACTCGAGTCCGTGTCATACATTAGTTACACTTTTATAGTCAATAATACTTATTTTAAAGAGTACTTTAAGTTTAATGCCATAATATACAATAATCTCATGCAAAATCGAAGTCGTTGCAAGACAATAGAAAAACATTTCAAATATGCACTTCTGTCCTTTCGAATAAACCATAGACGTCATACTTGAACTCCGTTTATCACAAATAGTTTCAAAGAAAACTCTCTAACTTCCCTGCAAGCGATCTTAAAACCCATTTGGTTCTACCCACCGTGTCATTGAACCGCTGTTCCTAATTATATACGTATCTGGTTGAACTTGGCCTTTTTACCTGACTTATATTATTAGGTTGCCCTTTGGTCTTGAACAGATATTGTTAGAACCTTATTTTTGAAGCTATGGGTTTACTGTTGCGAAGCACTGAAGGTGCAGCCTTTTATTGAATATTACATTTCATTTTATAATCTGTGTGGGTGACAAGAGAAGCCTGTTTCAGTTAAAAATGGTGAATGAAAAAAGTTGAGGTTAGGAAATTTGGCCGGTGATGTAAAATCTCCCTGTATTGGGCTTTATTCTGGAAAAACAATCAAGTGAAGAAACTATTTGCTAATAAATGTGCTGTTAAAGTAAATAAAAAAAAGCATTTTTTTACCTATGATTTACCAGAAAAATAATTTATAAACCAATTTTTGGTAAAATAAATAATTTCAAAATAAATCACAATTTCAAATTAACATTCTTCCATTCACATTCAATACGTAAAAAAAAGAAATATTTACAAAATATTCGAAATTCGTCGTAAAAAAATAAAAATAATCGATTATTGTCATTATTATCATTGCAATAGAGATTAATATCAATAACTCAGACCAGTCTAACCGGGATTTGAATTTAGAACGTGTACGTTTATTTTTGGCGGCCATTTTTATTATTTATCTGTGCGTGTAGCTCGTAAAGAAATTAAATGATCCGTTTACAATGTTAGCGCTATTTTGAAGTCGTGTTTGGACGAACGCAAGTCAACCTAATCTATCTATCAAACTTGTGCAGTAGACTGTAACCCTTAACGTCTTTAGAATAAAGTCGAAATTCTATTCCATGGTTTAGGGTAGGATGATACGACGCCTGTCTCGCCATTTTTTTTAGTTTTTAATGTGAGTTGATAAATCTCTTGTCACGAGTAGAGTGATATTAATAAATACGAGAGTCTCTATGTCAAGGGCGATTTACGCATTTTTATAAATTCTTACAAAGCTTAAAATAAAAAATAGAGTGTTTTGTGATTGATAGCGGAAATAGTTTTTTTGTAAATATTGTTACATTTAATGCGAGACACATGTTCCTTTTCTCTGTTAGTTAATAAGCAGATGATTAGTCGAAAATGGGACGTCAATCAAACACCGGGCTGGGAAACTGACTGGTTTATTAAAATAAAGCGCTTACCCACATTATACAATAATAAAAATATTAAGAAATACCTTACACTTTTCCCCCTTAAAATCTAAAGGAATAGTTAAACTTAAATACATAAGTACGCGAAGATACAATAATAATCTTAAAGTCGTTATTACTGCCTACCACAATATGTGTTTAATAATGTTACACAAACTTAACACTTCTTAACTATACTAAAAAAATAAACATGTTTACATTTTATCTTTATTAACGGCGCGCACGTGCGCACGTATTGTTCTTGCCGAAGCCCCCGGTGGCGGCGGCGGCGGGGGCGGGGAGTTAAGTCTAGATCTGGCGGCACTCATAGGCTGCCCGCCACCCGCCTCCGTCCCCAACTCATTTGATGCATCTGATGCATCCTCAAAAGTATCATCTCCATTATGATCATTCACCTCATTCTCCCCCTTATGAGTAACGATGCTCGCTCGCGACAGTGAAAGTCTCGACTTATTCCCAACTGGAACTAATTGATCCCGATGTCTGCGCCACTCGACACCGTTTCCCATGTCGATGCGGTAAGACACCGGTCCGGAAGTTTTCGATACTATTCCCGTAGACCATTTACTCGGACTCGAGGTATAGTCACGTGCGAGCACCGTTTCTCCAACTGGAATTGTGGGCTGAGGCGTGCCTCCCGCATGAGCTATCTGACGTTGCTGCGCAGCCTGTACTACTTTTTTAACATCTGGCCGTAACGCATCTAGTCGCATGCGCATCCGACGTCCAGTTAGCAATACTGCCGGTGGCACTCCCGTAGTTGCATGATCACAATTGCGGTAATGAAATAAAAATGTATTTAATGCTTGCAACACATTTTCGCCACTATGAACTGCCCTTTTAATAGCTTTCTTACAGTCTTTACTGCATTTTCGGCGGCACCATTACCCTGTGGTCTGTATGGCGCCGACGTTACATGTGAAATACAATTGTTCATACAATAATTTTTAAATTCGTGAGAAAGAAATGGTGGTCCATTATCCGTAACGAGTTGCGATGGTAACCCAAACCTGCTAAAAACGGTCATTAACGCTGTGATTGTTGACTGCGCGTCCGTGCGATCCATAGGAAGTGCCTCAATCCACTTAGAATGCGCATCGATTATAATCAAGTATTTTCGTCCCAAATATTCCGCAAAATCAGCGTGTAAACGTTGCCAAGGAAACAAAGGATATTCCCACGGATGCAGGTCGGCACGCGGCGCTGCATCGCGCACCATTCGACATGGCTCGCACGAACGACACAACCTTTCAAGGTCATCATCTAACTTTGGCCAGTAAACATAATTGCGCGATAAGTTTTTCATTTTATTAACACCCAAATGACCTTGATGAATTTCCTCTAAAATTTTAAACTGTAATGTTTTGGGAATAATAATTCGATATTTATAAATTAAACAGCCAAAATCTAAAGTTATATCTTTCTTTCGCGCAAAATATGGCTTTTCTTCTTCGCAACTAGATACGGATGGCCATCCAAATTTTACATAACCCATTATTCGAGACAATAATGCATCTTTATTTGTTTCTTTGTTTACATCATGGAAATTCACCGGCATACATTGTTGCACTAAATTAACATAGCTCATTGACTCGGTGTCGCGGCGCTCCAGTGCTAGCGGTAAACGTGACAACGCGTCAGCCGGGCCGTTTTGTTTCGAACTAATATATTTAATAGTGAAATCGTATGCGGCTAATCGCGCTGCCCAGCGTTGCAAGCGGCTGGCCGCTGTTTGGGGTATACCCACTTTAGCTCCGAAAATGTAACTCAATGGTTGATGATCCGTACGTAACTCAAAGTGTCTACCATAAAGGTACTGATGGTGGCGGGTAACGCCATAAAATATTGCCAGCGCCTCCTTGTCAATTTGACTATAATTGCGCTCCGCGTTATTAAGTGTGCGTGACACACAGCTGACCGGTCGCTCACTGCCGTCTGGGAACCGATGCGCCAACACTGCGCCCAAGCCATACGCACTGCTGTCTACCGATAGCACTAAAGGCCGACCTTCTTCATAATGTGCAAGTACTTTCTCACCCGACAGAACTCGCTTAGCTTCAATAAAAGCATTATTACACTCATTACTCCAATTCCAACTGACACCTTTTTTTAAAAGTTCATGCAGTGGATGTAATAAAATACTTAACTTGGGAATGAACTTGCCATAATAATTTAGCAAACCTAAAAAGCTTCGTAGTTGTGTGACATCACTAGGTGTAGGTGCATTAACGATAGCCTCCACCTTCTTTGGGTCCGGACGGAGACCACCCTGATCAATAATGAACCCGAGATATTTAACGCTCGGTTCTAAAAAGCAACATTTGCTAAGTTTTACAGTCAACCCCATATCTCGCAACCTAGTCAGAACTAGTCTTAGATTAGTTAAATGCTCTGCTCTAGATGCCCCCGTCACACAAATATCGTCAAGGAAAACTACCGTGCAAGGTACCCCACGCAGTGTCTCTTCCATTAACTTTTGGAATTTTTCCGGTACACAAGATAGCCCAAATGGTGTACGGCGATACACAAAGGTACCGATATGTGTAGTTATCGCTGTACATTGCTGTGAATCGTCGGTCAGCATTGTCTGTTGATATGCATGCGTTAAGTCAATTTTGGAAAACTCCCTTCCCCCACTTAGGGTAGCAAACAACTCTTCGATGCGCGGGAGGGGATAAAATTCACGTTTTAGCTTACGATTTATGGTGACCTTATAATCACCACAAATTCGTATGTCGCCATTCGTCTTAATAACTGGCACTATGGGTGTCCCGTAATCAGAGTGTTCAACCCGATAGATAGTACCCTCGGCTTCGAGTCGCTCGAGTTCACGCTCAACCCGCGCGCGAAGTGCTAACGGTACGGGCCGGGCTCGTACGTATATCGGCTCATTATCGGTCAGTTGCAACTGGAGTAACTTTTTACATTTACCTAATTTATCAGTAAAGACCTCGGGAAATTCCATAGCTAACGTATTAATACATGGATCCGTAATAATGTCGTTTAAATTAATTTGTTTGACATCAAGTGACTTTAACCAATCTCTGCCCAACAGTGGTCGCCCACCGTTCTTAATTACATAACAACGCAAATTGTTTGCTGTAACATTACCAAGTCTAACGTTAACTAAAATATACCCCAGTGAGTCAATCGGCGTACCCGAGTAACAACGTAACATAAGATTATCCGATTGGATTGTTTTATTTGCAAACATCTGTTTGTAAAAATCTTCACTGATAGCCGTAATACGACTTCCCGTATCCACTTCACATTTAATTATATAACTGTCAATGTTCACATTAATAAAATAAGGTTTGTTACCTTTAGACGCCAGTTCGATGCTAAACAAATCCTCGTCTTCCGTGTCATCGTCACTTACGAAGTTTTGCCTACTGGACCGACCACTACCACGCACACGCACTGTTTTGCACATCACCTTTAAATGTCCGCGTTGGTTACATTCATCACAGTTGTAATTAATATAACGGCACCTTTCTGGCCGATGTGACTTTCCACACCGCCAGCACTGTGGAGTTTCCGCAGGGGTGCCCCCCCTCGACGCCGTACCGTCCGCCCTCGGGCCTGGGTTGCGCCCCGGCCGGCGTGTGCCCGCGCCGCTCGTATGTAGTCGTCCTGTGCCGGTCCTATGTAGGCCTTCGCCCGCGTCGCCGCCTGCACCTGAGGTCGTTACTGCGGCAGTCGTCGCCGCGCTCACCTCCGCGTGCCTCTCTGCGGCCTCTAAAGCCAGAGCCAGCTCCACCGCCTCTTTGTATTTGATGTTTTTCTCAGCAAATATTCGCGAACGCATTGCACTATTTGCAAGTCCCGATACAAATTGATCTCGAAGGTTTTCTTCCAGCATTATACCGAAGTTACATGTTGTAGCTAAATGTTTTAAATCTTGTAGATACTCCATCATGGATTCTCCGTCACGTTGCCGCCGCAGCCTAAACACGTGGCGTTCTGCGATCTCTGACCGCTGCGGTTCCAAGTGATCGGCAACCAACTTCACCAATTCATCGTAACTTTTATCCTCCGGGAAGCCAGGGGAACATAGGTCACACATCAGAGAATATGTGGGTTCACCTACGACCGTAATGAGCATGGGCACTTTGAGGTTATCTTTGACATCATTTAGCAAAATATACTGATTCACCCGACGTATGTATGCAGGCCATTGTTTAGAACTTAGATTAAATGGTTCCAACTTCCCGATTGGCATCTTGAGCAAAATCACACGCGTAATAGAAACTAAATAGGTTCGTAATACTCGTCGCCAAATGGGACGTCAATCAAACACCGGGCTGGGAAACTGACTGGTTTATTAAAATAAAGCGCTTACCCACATTATACAATAATAAAAATATTAAGAAATACCTTACATAAAAAATAATGTCATTTTCCGTATTATTTAACATGAAACAGAGTTAATAATTATATTCCCGTGTAAAGGAATAGGAACCAGTGCCAATAAAAGCAATGCCGCGCTACGTGTAATGGATTCGATTCCCGCCTGGAGCTACTCTTTGTGTGATTGTTGACACAAATTGCTGTTTCGCGTCTGGGTATCATGTGTATGTGAAATTGTATTTTTGTAAACGCACCCACAACACAGGAGAAAATCCTAGTATGAGGCAACGCTTAAAAAAATACAAATCTCCTTCTGGGTTCTACAAACTGCACTCAACTGCATATAATTATTTTACTCCTACAAACTCCCGAGACATTTCTAAACATATATCCTAATTTTTTGTACCTATCATACTTCCTACAGGCATTAAACAACTAACATTGCAAAAAGAACATTAATCTCAAACACATAAAGAACAAAATTACGAATCGCATAAAACGATCACAAATCAATGCTTAACTGTACAGCATGAATAAAAATATAGTCATAAATTGAGACTCAACTACTTTAATTCAGACTGATCTAGATTCCTGTCTAGGCAGAGGCTAGTAGAGTAACAAATAGCTACAACTGTGAGTTATATGCCAATACTTTAACGTCTGAAACGAATGAAGTTTTAACGAACGAAGCGGTTGCAACGTTATTTAGTTGAAAAAGATGTATTTATTTATTTATATGCTTGACATAATTATCAATCTTGGCAATCAGTAAACGCTCTTTAAACTGATTCGGAGCTGCGTCTTGAAACTAGTCGAGTTCCTCGTCAAACAGTTACGTGTGTAAACCGAATAATTAATTTAGACTGCATGGTTGGTGCGGTGGCTGGGCCACTGACTGCCGCGCAACGTGTAGCGGGTTCGATTCCCGCACGGAGCAACTCTTTGTGTGATCTACAAATTGTTGTTTCGGGTCTGGGTGTCATGTGCATGTGAACTTGTATGTTTGTAAACGCACCCACGACACAGGAGAAAATCCTATTGTGGGGCAATGTTTAAAAAAAGTTTGTCTCACGAAAGTTATAATAAAAGAAAATAATGCTCAAAAACAAACGATATCTACACGTATGTATGTAATATCGTGCTACTAAGTCCAAGCAAGCACCACAAAGTTCCGAAGCTTGAAATAATCTTACGATTTGTTGTACCCCAGGGGCTCTGTTACCGCAGTCCTTAAGATAATTTATGATGCCAACTATTTATAACCGAACCACGATGCAATTTTCAAACTAACCAGAGTATATTGTAAAATGTAATATGTATTAATAAACTTATAAACAATACATCTTACAGAAACTTAGTTTTGGGTGATCTCAAAAACTTTATGAAGTTGAGTTTTGATTAATCTTGTTGTGATTGTCTCTTACGGCTATACACATATGTATACATAACCTCACGCCTGTCTCCCATGGGGGTAAGCAGAGACAATGGAACGCCAATTGTCACGCTATTCTTTTCATGCATGCTCGTCGGTTAAGGGTACTTTTAATTTGGCCCTTCTTTAATATATCGCCAATCTGGTCAATAAATAAACTTGCTTACTAGAGATAAAATTTTAACACATTTTGTATGAATCTAATGTCTAAACCAGCTTCTGCCAGCGGTTTGGTGGGATAAAAAGTATGCTATCACACAAATCAGTGTATATCCTGTCTGAATACCAAATTTCATTAAAATTCTTTCAGTAGTTTCAACGTGATATCTTGTTCTATTAGCAGCCAGTAAAACGAAACGTTATTTCCGTACATAGAATGTGTTGCAAAAATATTTAATGCCTAATCAAAACTATAAAATGCCTGGTTTATATATAGGTTTATTGCAGGAAGGAAATAATAATTTTGTTGGTCATTCATGGTCCATTAAACTCTGCTATCGTTATAATTTACAAAATGTCACAATAAATTATGTCAATCAACAGTCTACGAGCTGTGTAATCAGCCATTTCATATTTAGCAGCTGTTTTTCAGATAAATATCTCGTTTTAATAATATAAACAAATTTGATGAAAAAAGTAGTAGTATATTAATATTAAATTTTAATAAATGAATGTACCTTATTAATTCTTTGCGTCCATGACACAATTTAGAACATCATTCGATCAATATATTGACAAACACAACAAAAGAACCGTATAATAAAAAAACAAACAGAGCTTCACAAAATATTGAATGTCCGAAATTTCTTTTTAAACTATTAATATCTAAAAATAACCATTCAGAGCCTTTTGAGAATCAAGTAATATTTCGAAAAACATCAACGAAAATAAGATTCATTGAAGTGTCAATAAAATATTCTATATTTCAAAATGGCGGCTTTCTTTTTCTCGATTTATTTTCCCCAGGCACATAGGATTCACCTGTCAACAATCACAATCTACCAAGGGAAATCAACCAATAGAAAACTAGAAAACTACTAGAGACCGTGCATGAAGATTTTATTTGAAAATGTATTTATAATTTTACGATACCATAAAATGTTAAACGGTAAATAAAATGGTTGAACTTTATTTGTTTTTCCGTGATAAGGATGTCAGATGATTTTTACAGATGTGCTTAACATTGCATATTAACATTAAAATATCACATTTTTATGGAATATCAAATCTAATGGGTGATGTTTCTATTCTGAACATCGTTTTATTACTTCTTGATACTCTGGGTTGAGTTTTATGAGAGCTAAATGTCTACTTAGGCGTTTCCGAGTCGTTGAAAACGTACTAAAATAAAATGTTCTTAAAGAAGTATCAGAGATGCACACAGCATATGATTACCAGGGCTCCGACTCAAAGCAGGAGAAGACACAGGGTGGTTTTTTGTCAGTAAGAATCTGACATTCCCTCCCGCCTCACCCAAAGCGGGAGAAGTCATTAGATGATTTGCCCCCTAAAAAAAAAACATATATTAGTCACATTGCAACGCGCATCAATTTCAAAGATCAAAATAGTTCTTTCAATTTTAAATAGATGTACGCTTGTATGTGTCACAACGCAATTTCATTTCTCTCGTCTTTCACATAAATACCCTCTGTAAATACCAAATAAAAAACGTTCACTTCAAATAAGGCGTTCGAAAAACAGTCAAGGCGACCACAAATTAGGGCATTTCCTGACCGCAGGATCCACGCGTCCAAAGCCAACCCATATCTTTAGTAGACATTTTATATTGTCCAGAAAAACGGAGATGAGTTTCTTAATCTCTTCCTTACGTAAAAAGGTTTGAGGTCCTAAGCCATTCCACGTAATTAACTTGGCCTGTCTAAGCCTGGCCACAAAATTTGAGGCCTTTTACTTGAGATACCCATGATACCGTTTCTATATGAAATTATGTCGTCTTTTCTGAGACATGAGCTTCCAGTTGCGGTTAGGGCGACCTTGAATTCGCTGAAGGAAAATTATACTAGATGGAAGTAAAATGGTTTGAATCTTCAAACATATCTTAAATAGTCAGCAATGTTTATGTAAATTCGATTTTTATTGTGGACTTGTTAAAAGTTCCTAGTTAGCTATGTATGGAAAACGAGAATATCATAGAAGAAAGATAGATAAATGTATTTATAGAAGACACATTATTTTACTACGCAATAATCTCAAGTTACTGAAGTTAATTATACTGTAATTAACCCGATCCACTTCTATCTGAAAATTATGACATTCGGAATCTAACAGAGTCTACTTGCTCATCAGTCGCACTTACCACTTGAGCAGAAACGGTAAAGCAGCCAATTAGGAAATATAGCCAGTGCAAATCCAACTTAAAGAGCCAAAAACCACGATAAAATCCCTACCATAAAGTAACGTGGAAGAGTGTCGTTAATCGTCTGGCTAATAGAATTAATATGGGCCTTAATGTAACCCCACATCCCTTTGTTCGGAAATCAGGGTTAATTACCACTCTGATCAATGCCATGGCTGTACAGTAGTAAACAAAGTACTCGAAAAGGCTGTTACCCTTTCTGATAAGCGGGTTAACGAGCCCATGGACGCGTGTAGGGAATTGGAAAGAAAGGCCCACGGTATTTATTGCCATAAGATTATGTTTGCAGAAAAGAGTTCATGGAATGAGAGGTCAAGAGAGCACTTATTTAGTGACAAAATTGCGGCCATAACAATTGCAAAATTGTGAATGAAGGTTTGGGTTCGGATCCCAAAATATTAAGAAGAATTTTATTGTTTAGTTTTCAATTTGGAACTCAATGTAGAGTTTATATTAGGTGTGCCCAATATAAGAATGCAATCCTATTGCAATATTGCCTTTAATGTAAAAAGTGAAGATAATATAAAGGGGTATTATGAGCATACATTTTTTATTAATACGTAGAACATTCCGTCTTTATTCGAATAAGATCAATTTTCGATCGACAGCTACATCATAAGTTTTTATGTAATCCCACAATTTCAGGTGAATTCAAATAAAACCTCTTAGTATAAGACTTAATGCAAATCAACAATCGAACCAGACCTCTTCCTATAAAGCACTTTAAACATAAACAAATGAAAACAGCAACTAATTTTGGATTTAGCTTGACGCCATACTTGACGCAGTTTAATGTTTAATTTCGTCTGTACCCTTAGTACGAGTTTGCTTTACGTTAAACGAAAACGTTCGGCGCGCTGATTGGTTGGTTCATTCGCACCGGCCAATCGGAGTACCGAACGCGCTCTCATTTAAAACATGTTAAACGTGAAACAAACTCGTACTAAGCCAAAAGTACTGTTCAAAATGAAAGAAAAGTTTTGACTCCATTCGTAAGATTAATTGTGATGAAGACTTGCTACAAGTAATCCTTGTTTATTTATTCTTGTTCGTAATTGTTGAGTCTCAACGTTTATAAGACATATTTATTTCAACAAGTTCTCTGTTAACAAGTTTTCTATCTTAAGGGGCTGTGACGACGGATTAAACTTTTTGGATTAGGTAAGTTCAGTACCCATTTTCGTATCTCACTCACTTCACTTCTTTTTTGTTCTTGTGAAAGTTTTGTGATGATTTATTTCTAGTTATGATATGAGCAATTGGCGTAAAAGCATTATCTTTTCTTTACAATTGATGTGTGTCTGATCTTTTTGAGTGTTTTTTTTTGGTGAATGTCAAGACGTATAAAAATTTATATCATATAGAGTGGTTATATGTAATTTTCGAACAAAATCCACAGATAAAAGTCGTCTTTTCTGTAGGTAAGTAGAGAGAGAAATAGTGCGAACTCTAATTCTCTCTATTTACATAAACATTTACACAAAGCAACACTCTTTGTACTAACACTAAAAATTAAAACGAATGCAAATTTTTATTGCACTCTCCACAAAAGCATATTCCTTCTTACTGTGTAGGGACGAGACAGACAAATATGTAAGCTATTCTAAAACTGCAGACGATACAAAATCGTATATATGTAAATACAAACACAGAGACACAATACTTTGGGGTTAATGACACATGAAACTAAAAATATACTGCATAGTATTCACTGAGACAGTTTTTTAGAGCGCGGATTACTGAGAAATGAGTGTGACAGGCGGATCATGAGGTAAAAACCGTTTTCAGAGAAATCATTTTGCAAAAATCTTGTAAAGGAAAATGCTACTTTTCACATTATGTTTTATTTATTTTTGTATTTTTAGCCATGGTCGTCCCACTGCAGGGCAAAGGCCTATATCCACCTTCGACTTCTCTCTGTGCAGAGCTTTCTGCATCCAATCCTTATCGTATGTAAATATCAAGTTCGTCATTATATGGACAAAGCAAAAATAAAATAAATTCTCCTCCACATTTCGTCATAATTTCCTGACTGTATTAGAGATTGCTGTTTAAAAGGTTCAGGTTTATCAAAAAACCACTGCTTATTACCCAGTCTCTTTTAATAGGTTTCTTAGTATTCCGCGAGTAGAGTAGAGATGGACCAATAATGTATTCTACTTTACCGTCACTTCACATCTTACTGTCCTTGCTAGCCAATAAAATGTAATACATTAGCTTGATGGACGCATTACATTGTTTTAACGATTGCGTGTCGATGTTAATCATCCCATGAGCATTTAATAGAGGGAACAAGTAAATGCAAGAGATAAATCCTGATAACGTATTACTCTAGTATACACAAACGAAACATCGTGGAACTATAGTACCTATGGTTTGAAGTATTTATTGTTGAAGTGACATGTATAATTATTTTTAATTCTAATAACTCGATAAATTGCGATCCGCGGTTACCTATCATTGAATGCTTGATTGTGTTAAGGCGGGTCCAGACATGTATCATTTGCCCGATCCGATCACCGTATCCGTATCGTCGACGCGTGTCATGATCGCATATGTGGACGGGGAATGATACGCGTATCATGATACGCGATCTCGATACGCTGTTATGATACGGCCCGTCCCATGTCATGTCGATTTTTGTCCGATCATCAAAGGTGATACAGATACGGACGTGGGTCAGTCTGGACGCGTCATTAGGTCTCTCATCAAAGCTCTTCCTCCAAGTCTGTATCTGTTTCTAAATAATTCCGTTTGCCACCATCGTCTCTGTTTTGGTTTTGAAGTTAGAATATTGTGAATGACAATAAAACAGGCACATGAAATTGCTAAATTCTCGTACACTTCAACCAACTGCGACGACATGTTTGATCGAGAGCAGAAACTGAACTAAGCAATTTGATACGCGATCATGACTATTGTGAAGATACGGATACGGAGCAAATCGGAGGCGTCCAAAACTTGATACGGGGCTTGATACAAACGCAGATACGGATACGGTGATCGGATACGGTGATCGGATCGGGCAAATGATACATGTCTGGACCCGCCTTTAAATATTTAATGTAGATACGTTTTTAGCTAGTAAATAAATAAACAAAATATTACCACCAGGCAAGTTAGCAGCTAACATTGCCCTATTGAATTATTAAAAAAACAAACAAAAGAAAACCAAGCGGGGTAATAAAAAAAATTCTTCAATGAAAAACAATAAACATCATTGCCTGAATTATTGAAGAGAGAAAAATGAGTGTTCACTCCTTAACCTTTATCAATCAATGTCAAGGGCAGCGCTCGTGTGCTTTTAATTTCCAAAAATTGACTCACTCACTCACTCACTCACACTCATTCTCATTCACTTAGTCTAGGTACGTACAGCCTGTTGATCGTTGAGGAGATGTTCGTTTGTAGAGCTAGTAAAACAATATAAATATATTGTTTGAACATTGTTTAATAATAACAGGTATAATGTACAGAATAGTACTAGGGATTACTGCAGATTAAAAATGACTGCTACCGACAGTTAACCGACAGGTTATAAGGACTGAAAACGAGAATATTTCATGCGTAGGTATGTGATAATCACACTTCACTGATGACATATCAATTAACCCGTTGTATACCGGAACGCAGATCCACGCGAGACACAATGTATTTTCTATTGTGTCTTATATACCGGTCGTCAAGCGGTTAACACATCATGTCCAAAATTTGGACTCAATATTACCTTATACCGAAAATGATAACACTTTTCCGACCTTGAAGTACTCGTATAAGGTAGAAATTACGACTCGTGTCTCTCATCAGTTAACCGACTAGACAGTAGACAGTCAAATAAATAAACAGTAGGTAATAAAGCATCCATAACGAAATACTAAGGCTTCATCAACTGCCTGACGTCATATTAATTCTAAAAGTACCAGGCGAGCAGAGACAGACAATAACCATTTAAACATATGACGTCACAATGACGTGGAGCTCTGCGTGTATTAATTGCGAAACCGCAGGCGGTGCCGCGGGGCGATGCATGTCGGGGAAACGAGATCCCGGATTATAGTGAAGGGATTCCTGCTCTGTATAATGCAAGCTGTATTTAGATTGGTAAGATTAGTTAGATTGAATATGCGGTGTTTGTTTTTCTAGTTGAATAGATTTTTATTTTATTTTGTGAAACGTGTTTTTGTATCTTTACTTAATCCGCAATGTAATGGTATGTTTCCGGAACTGCGGACTACCTAGTGGGTTACCGAGGCTCCGGCTCGAAAAGCAGGAGTAAGAACGGGGTGGTTTTTAGACAGTAAGAGTCTCACACACCTCTCGGTGAGAAGTCATTGGATGATTATTCCCCTTAAACAAAAATGTTTGTTCTATCTTCCTATAGACACGTATTTGTATTTATAACCGCTGAAAATCAACGTCAACATAATACATTAAAAATCCTTCTTTAAAACAAATTGCGAAGTCGGGATTGGCTTTGTGAACACAGCAAAATTCATGTCGGATTTGTATAAAGCTTAATGTACAACGTTACTCCTCTTTTTAAGTAATATTTTAGCACCTACTGATTTGATCTGAATTAATAATACATATCTTGAGAATTAGCTCACACTAAAAGAAATGACAAAGGGAGGTAATACCTAAATGATAAATTCGCACTCATAAAGTACCTACGCAAGTAAGTAGATAACAGAATATCTTCTCTTAAGCTTAATTACGTTCTGCGAGAGATCTTAATTTTAGAAAACCAATAACGTTCTCTGTATTTTAATCTTTCATATCATTTTGATTGCGAAGGAGAAATCATTTCGACGAACCATTTTACTTAGGGATTTATACCTCATATTTTATATGTTACATAAATATACTAAGACGCTTTCAATTAATTTTGAGTTTAATTCATCTTCGTTTTCCATTACTGCGAATATATTTTGGACTTTATTAATTCCGTGTATAAGGGCGATGTTACTCTGTTTTTGTTTGTACACTAATGCATTTATTTTGAAATGTGATGTGATTGGCATGTTTACTGGACAGGTCGATGTATGTTTTAAACATAATTATTAAATAAAAATGATTAATTAAATTAAAACATTATTTAGGTTATAATTGACGTATCTGTCAGTCATTACTAAAATTGGGAGATCCGTTCATTCAACAAATCTGTTATAACATTGATCCGTATGTACAGTGGAGGACGGATCCGCCTGATCATTTATTTATTGCTTGAACCCAGCAACAATATAAAGTCGTTAACAAAATCGATAATGACACGTGTAATCCCTCAGTTAGTAGTGCGTTTGGTGTTGTTCAGCTATCTGCGCCCACATCATTCGTTAATCCAAGGTCATGGGGCAGGGCTAGAGAGCGGATCTCATGAAGTGCATCAAGCAAACATTAACTTAAGTGAGGTGGTGGTCAGGCGCACACGACCACCATTGTACTTCGAAATCCTGCACGCGGCGCTGGTTAAAAGTCAATTAGAAACTTACACTTTTTCCTACTCCGCCTACATGTTAAGGAAATTACGAAATAGATTTTAATTGCGAGATTTTCTTACATCTACCAGTATCACGAAAGCAATCCATTTTCCAAAGGCCTTAGTCCTATTTTTATTCCTTCCTAAAATCTCTTACACCTGGCTTTCCGAAGCTTGAGTGCCACGTGACGTCATAAACCACTCTGAGCCAAAAAATCCCTTTGCCGCGTAATTACTTCGCAATAGTAAAACTCACTTTTACTACCTACAAAGAGTAACTAGCTAGGTACGAGTATTTTGTTCAAACACAACGATTTGTGAACGTTAAGAAATACTTGGGTACATAAGAGAATTGCTTCGTTCGTCTAATGTTTGTGAGATTGTCGAGAAAGTTATTTTCAGTTTTTGTAAATTAGGTATATTATATTATAGTCTAGTGTAGTGTAATGTAGTGTAGTGTAGTATGTACTAGCTTCTGTCCTCTATTAGAAACTTCTGCTTGGCCCGTGTACTATAAATGTGAAAGTTCTTTTGTTTGGATGTTTGGGTGTTTGTCCGTCAATCACGCTGTAACTACTATTCCGATTTGATGAAATTTGTTATACAGACAGGGTATGAGCTGACTTCGATAAAAGGGTACTTTTTATCTTACGGGAACGCGTGCAAAGCCGCTGGCAGAAGCTACATAGTTTATAATATTAGTATGATAGGATTGTAAAAATACCAACAACCAATTGCGTAGCAGCTGTGTAGTTCGTGTCTTATATAAAAATATCATAACAAACACGATAAACGAACAAAACTTTGTTCTCTTTGTCCTCAATATGACATAAAACTATAAAGTTATATGGAACAGTTTCAAACTGGGTTTCCATTGGTTGCATCGGTTCCATTTTCAACTGGAATTTTATTTTTCTTTTTTTATTTCTTTTCAATTCGATATGTGGCCAGTCAATTATTTGTTCGCGGTTCAGTGTACCTATTTCGGCTGTGTGCAATGTTTATTTGCATGAGTCAGTTTGGGCATAGAGTAAATAATTTAAGACGGGCGTTTATTATAGGTATTTATTTATCAATAAATTGTCTTGTGATTTTATACAACGTCACGCCTTTTATCCCCGAAGGGGTAGGTAGAGGTGCAAATTACGGCACGTAATACCGCTATACAATGTACAGTCACGAGCAATAACATGGAAATGCCCTTAAAATTTAAATTCATGTAGTGACATAAAATCGCAAAAATAAGTATGCTAACTGTGTCCAAAAAATATGTAAACGTTAAATTGTATCAAAATTAACTACACATTTTTATCAAATTTACGTTAACAACAGATTTCTAAAAAAAAATATTAAGTTTTAGTTACAAAATAATGAACCCAAGGAAATTTCAATAACATGTTTACAGTAAACCAGTTTGCCAGTGACTTCGACTCGCCCGTCGATTTATTTTTATTTCCGTGTACCGTCCTAAAACTATTGTGCTATTAGATTCTTACGGCAACATTGTAAATCATACGTTCTGTACTGTTCTGCCCCCGTGTGAAAGAGGCTGTACAGCTAGATATATTAATTGTAATATATAAATTTAAAATGAACAGTAACAACAACAAAATTATTGTTCTTAAAGAACAGGGACTTTCGGTAACAGACATTGCAAATGAATTGGGAATTACGGTGAGTTTGCATTTATTGTTGTTGTGTTTTAAACGATTTTTAATTAACAAAAGTTTAAATCGATATTTTAACATTATAAATTTGAAGCGTTTGTTTGTTTGTGTTAACGCGCTAATTTAAGGAACTACTGCAAAAATTTGAAAAATGTGTTTGTTAGCTTATTCATCGAAGATATCTATAGGGTGCTTTTTATCCCGGTACGGGAAGTAGTTCCCACGAGATGCAAGTGATACCGCTGGCGAAAGCTAGTGATAATATCTCTTAAAATTTAAATTATGTATTCATCTATGTATAGGGTGCCACGCGTTGCGCAGCCATTAGAACAATTTACTTAGATGCCTTTTTTTTCAGCGAAAAACCGTGTATTTGTGGCTCAAGCGGTGGGAAGATAACGGCGACGTTGTTAGTTTTAAAAGTAGTGGTCGTCCACGAAAAACTTCCGCGGCGCAGGACAGGCAGATCGTCAACAGTGTGGTCAGTAACGGATTTGTGAGAATTCAGGACATTTCATCTTCGCATTGCGTATCAACTTCGACAATTCGACGTCGCCTACGCACAGCTGGCCTACGTCACAGAGTTCCGGCGCGAAAACCACTATTATCTGCACGACACAAGGAACAGAGACTACAATTTGCTCGAGAATACCTAAACTACGACTTCAGCAGAGCCATTTTTTCTGATGAAAAAGTGTTTGTTTCATCTGCTGATGGACGTTTATCTTTATGGCGGCCTAATAACACTCGTTATTTAGAAAGAAACATATTGCCATCTAGAAGAAGTGGCCGGATAAGCTTCGGCGTTTGGGGCTGGATGTCAGCCAGTGGACCTGGTGAATTGGCAGAGATTAGTGGACGAATGAATAGCGAGCAATATACCAGTATTTTAGACGAAGTTTTACTTCCTAGTCTGAACGTTTACTTTCCTGAACTGATGCCTATTGATTTTGTGCAGGATAATTCAGGTGTCCATAATTCCCGATTCACTCAAGCCTGGTTCAGTCGCAATCGGAATTTCGTGAATTCGTTGCCGTGGCCACCTAAAAGCCCTGACCTCAACCCTATAGAGAATTTGTGGGGGCTGATGGTCCAAGAGTGGGACAGCAACCAAGCGAGAACCAGAGAAGCTTTGGTCAGACACGTCCATGAGATATGGGATAGTTTTAGAGGCAATAATGTATGTTACAATATGGTTTCGTCAATGCAGGAAAGGCTGCAAGATGTTATAAACGCTGAAGGGGGCTACACAAGATTTTAGTTAATTTAAGGCCCATTTTCACCGACACGATGAACGTCCAATGAAGCAAAACTGTTGTTTATCATAGACTAAAACCACCAGTACTCAAAAGTAAGCATTATATTTGGGAATTTGGTATTAGGAATCAATCGTTTTAGAAACATAAATACCAAATATAATGTTTACCGTTGAAAATGTTAGGTTTCAGTTTACGATAAACGGCTGATTTGCTTCCTCGGGTCATCTTGTCGGTGAAAATGGCCCTAAGAGTCGATACCATAACAAATCTTTAAAATTGGCAATGATCACGTGAGTGAATTACTTGTTTAAATTGTGATTTAAATTAGAACACAACATATCCATTAATTAACGCACACCCTCTTTACCCGCCATTGCACTCATCATTATGAATAACTTTTACTATGAGACCAAATATGTAATCGCGACTAAAATGTATAATAAGACAGGTGATTTTTTTCGAGATTTCAGGTTTGATCCCCTAGTGAAACTTGTTCAAAATGACAAGGAAAGGGTGTCCGTTAATCACGGGACTTGTTTAACTTTGAATAACGTTTTGTTTAAACATATACGCATAATACGCATATTATTATTATATTTCATTGGCTTAATAAATAATAATCATTCCGTTTGGTAACGAATTACAAGACTGATTTTGTATACCTTTGTTTTATTGTAGTAACCAACCCTTATTTATTTATAAAACTGTAATTATTACAGAAAAAAGTAGGTATACACTTTCAATATCATTTTAATGTATCCATAACAATTCCTATAATATGTATACAACTGGCATTTCATGTGTATATGTTATAGAAATTGTCATGGATAATTCAAAATTACATTTTAAGTGTAAACTTTTTAGTGATTTTGTATCGTTTATATTACTATGAAACCAATGTATACCCAGTTTTGATATAGTATTACATGTAGATAATTTAGAAAAAAATATAGAACACATACTTTTTGAATGGTGGAGTTTGAGATATTTTAGAAAATGTGACAATGTATATATATTATTGCTCGTGACTGTACTACACCCACTTTTCACCATTTGTGTTACAAGTCCCATGTAATGGAGTGTAAAATTGTTGTATTGTGATTTTATTTTATTATTTTTGTTTGAAAGTTTGTTAAAAATACATAACATACTATGATTCAACTTGGATTCAATAATCTACATAATGTTCCTCCTTTATCTCGGAAACTGGTTAAAATTTCCAAGCCACACCGCCTATGAATAACAAATATCAACAATTATCCCAAGGAAACTCTCTAGTACTACCTAAATCTGAATACAAATAGATAAGATACGATTCAAACTCAATATCTAAGTTAGAATACGAATGCTCGAAGTTTCTGAAGCTAACAGAGTCAAAGGGCATTAAACCTGTCATTACGAAACCATCTATTTAGGTATTATTCTAACGGTACGATCTGACTTTACTCGGGTGGCATTCCCTGACATACTCAGTGATTTTATTTTGTACTATCTGACTCTGCAAACTTGTACTGGCTCAAACATTATTTTCTCACTTTTTAAACCTTTTTTGGACTTCTACAAATAATTCAAGATCAAAGTTTTTTAGATCGGTCCAGCCGTTCTCGTATTTTAGCAAGACTAACGAACAGCCTCGTTGGTCGCAAGTGTCAAGAGACAAGGTGTCTCGGGTTTGACTCCCGGTTCGGGCAAAGTATTACTGGGCTTTTTCGGAATTTCGAAAAATTCTCACTAGTAACACGGAGTCTGGAAATGTACCCGGTATATGGCAATAGGTTCACTACCAATTATATGGAGCTTACAACATAAATTGTGAAAAAGTGGGTGTACATTTTACAGTGGCATTACGTGCCATAATGTGCACCTCTGCCTACCCCTTCGGGGATAAAAAGCGTGACGATATGTACTAACGAACAGCAATTGATTTTTTTATGTAAATATAGATAGATAAATTTTATCCTAACAATAACATGCATTACAAAAAAAAGGAAATATCCAATTGAATACGACCTTTCCAGAGTTATAAGCGTCCATACATTTTGGGGAACAATTTTTATTTATACAGATTTAATTTAGTCATTTAAAATTATAAACCGTTCATGAATAACTCAATGACATTTATGACAAAATGTCAGTCCATTCTGTATCAAATATAATATTCTTTGGACATCATTTTTTTATTTTTGGTAGTTACTATTTTTAGTTTATTATAAAGAAATGTTCGTGTATAAGAATATAAAAAAACGACGTTATCCTCAAAGTAATAATATTTTAATGTTGACAGAGACAGTAGATTATTATTATATTGATAAAATTATCTTTCATCAACGTGTTGTATATTTGAAAGCTACGATTTTTATAGAATTTATCAATTAAATAACGTAACCACAAAAAATTTCTTTAAGATTTCAACTTACGGCTTTGCCCATGTTCCTAAAGAAAAAAACAACAACTTATTTTACGTATATTGTCATAATTCATATATGTATAGTCTATATTTAAAATACGAACTAGCACCGATTTAAAAAATACACAATAAAACACTCAGATATGTCGTGAAAAAACCCAAACAAACACACTTTCACATTAATTAAATTAATAAGGATTTATTGATTTCAGTTTTACTCTTTTCATTCAGACCCGTCCATGGATTTGTTCTTCATATGCATATAATACCACAAAATATTATTAAAAATAAATACAACAGCAATTAACTCACATCACATTTAAACATCCGATTACAAAGCGTATCGTAATACAAAAGTTTAAAGTATCCATAAATAGCGCGACCTCGTAACCTTCCCAAATAAAAATAAACTCAGTCAAATTTTTTTTCATAATTAGCACGTTGTGTCACTTTTCACAGTAATTTGAACTTCCCTGAAAATATGGCCACCTTTTCATTCGTTTAATTAAAGAGTAATTAGGGAGTGAAAGCGTGAATGAAATGAGTTCCAGAGTGAAAAGGTCTCGTTCAGTCGTTCACTCAAAGTTTTGTTTGGGCAGGTCAAAGTTGTAAACTAACTTTGGTAGTTTTGTTTTTTGTAAAGACCTTTAATCTGTTTTGGTTGTTTATTAATAGACTAGTAGACAGTGATTTTGTATCTTCCATCTTTCAAAAGTTTAAATTGTGATCTTTTGTTACTCAGATCGGGTTATCGGGATAATAATATTGTATTCTTGGACTTTTCGGATTTAACATCGATTTCCACTCGGAGCATTACCTTGTGTGATCCACAAATTATTATTAGCTCTTTATGCGATGCATATTCATGTTAATCTATGCATATAATAATAATAACTTTTATTGACATAATGTATGTATTCCTGCGCTAGGCGAACCTGCGTTATAGGTACAGGTATAGTACAGGTACAGTGTCTTATATCAATACATTTCAATTTATTTTTAAACCCATGTTAATCAATATGTTTTTAATCGCATCTTATCCACGATATCGGAGACAATCCTACTCTGGTTGTGTAACAAAAAGTAAATAAAAAAAGGTAATTTAAAAAACTAAAAAACCCGACTGCGTTTCTTTATAATATTAAAATGAAAAAACTCTAAAACAAGAAAGTCATCGTAAAATTTAAGCAGTCGGGACCCATTCTAAATATAAAGACTTTGTGAGAGCACATACGGCTGGCTTTCTAGAATGGGTCCCGACTGCTTAAATTTTACGATGACTTTCTTGTTTTAGGGTTTTTTCATTTTAATATTATAAAGAAACGCAGTCGGGTTTTTTAGTTTTTTAAATTACCTTTTTTTATTTTTTATTTTTTTAGTTTTATTATTTTTTTATTTTAATATATCTAGTGTCACTCTCACAGTAAATACGAATCAAACAACCCCTATCAAGCGGAAATCCATCGAGTCGTTCAGGCTAGAGAGTGAGAAATATTCGAATTTGGCGCCAAAAATCCGCCATTTTGTTTTTTTATTATTTTTATATATCCAGTGTCACTCTCACAGTAAATACGAATCTAACGACACCTCTCAAGTCAAAATCCATCAAGTCGTTCAGGCTAGAGAGTGAGAAATATTCGAATTTGGCGCCAAAAATCCGCCATTTTGTTTTTTATTATTTTGATATATCCAGTGTCACTCTCACAGTAAATACGAATCTAACGACACCTCTCAAGTCAAAATCCATCAAGCCGTTTAGGCTGCAGAGCGTGCCAAACAATTATACATACATACATACACTCGAAAAACATAACCCTCCTTCTGGCGCAGTCGGGTAAAAAGAACTAATCTTTTTGGCTTCAAAGGTATTTAAGCTGCCAAATTCTAAGCAAGCAACTACTCATCTTGCAACTCAGTACATTTTCCTTCCTCGCCACTTACTGTACCAAAATGTGGCTTAATATTAATTAGGGGTCAAGCATCCTTAAACCCTTGAACGTACAAGACAAGTTAATGGCTAGAATCTCGGCCAAGTAAACAATGATTAGTAATTTTCTGTAGGGGAAAATCTTACCTCAAACAGCCGGATTTTCGTTTTTGTTTACGTACCACTATGTGCTATTTTCGCTTGAACGGCTGGTAATGGGTCTAATGTATGCTCAAGGTTCTTTTTTCAGCCTTGTGTGTAAATAAATGCATATGTTTTGAGGAATAAAAGCAGGTGTTTATACCTTTGCAAAGTGTACTACTACAAAGTACAATACTAACGCTAGCACAACATCAAACTATCCCAGTAATATAAGTAGATAAAACTATTTATTCAATTTTGAATTCTATTTTTACATACAATAAGTAACAACATAGAAAACCACAACAACATTAAAATATCCATTAAACTATCAAAACAATTCCGTGTATTTATATGAAGGATGATATATGTAGGGCGAGTGAAATATTTAAAACACTGCGTATAAAAATATATGGATTAAAAATAGATACTTTATGTATAGTTGTATACAACTAAAAAAATGTATGACGAATAGTTTGTATGAGTAAACATTACTACGTAAAATCTTCGTAGATATTCCACGAAAAGGTGATTAAGAAATGGTGTGAAAAACCGTGTGATGACAGCAGATTAGAATTCTTTTCAGCGCCACTAATATTGCTGTGGGTTTCGTAAGTCGACTAGGACGCAACTTTGAAGCAAGCTAAGAAGAGAAATCAGTTACATATACATATAAATACATAGAAACATTTTGTTTAACTAAAAAAACTTAAAAGATATAAATAATATTGTATAGGTATAGGCAAAAAATACACTAAAAGAATGCACGATAAAAAGTTTTATATCTTGCAAATTTATTTTTTGCGCGATAATGACCCCTATGTTCCTACCCACTATAGAAATACCGATAATTTTACATTAACACTATCTATAACTATAAAAGTATAATAAACAGATATTTGAAGATAACCTCTCTAGTATTTTGGGCCAAAGTGCAATTCTTTCGAACCAGATATATATCACACGTCAAGCTAACAAAAACCAGTATAAACTGACGGTAGTATGTGTGAAAAGATCATACAAAGTGGGACCGTGTTAAACTGGTTTTGTATAGTGAAGCGTGAAGTGCAAGGTTGAATTTTACTGCACTTTTGAACTTTTGTTGCAATAAAATGTTGCTCAAATGTATTGAGGGGTTAAAGAACACATCAACGTATGGTATGTTTTATTTATAAAGTTGAATAAATACAGTATCGTGTTTATTTTATCCTATACAATATAAAGATATGATTATCTTGATTTTGTAAGATTTTTATTTTCTCTCGCAGTAGAAACTTCATATTCGACAGATTTGGGAATCACAGCCAGAACTGAACTGAATTTAAAAACCCTCTTAGACAAATCTAGTTATAAAGTTATAAAATTATATTGAACCCATACATTTTATATTTAGTAGTTCAACTACCTTAAGTTCCCTAAGAAAAGGAGGATCCTCCAACCAGGCGAGGTGATCATGCCTGGCGGGCTTTCTGCCCAATGTTTGCTCGTTAGGATTTTCTATACATGTTTATTCGCATGTAAACTTCATAAGTGTGATGTAGGATTTTCATGACGTCATCCGTTGATTTCATCGTCGATAGTCTATGTGCAACTTCTGTCATCTGTCAATTGTCATGTGTCGCCACAAGTGCGACAAGCGTCATTTATCTAGAGAGTTAGATTAACAATCAATACACGTGTTGAATATAAAGAAAATAATTTTATTTCAATATTTCCCAAGAATTGACATAAACTTATTTTAACGAATTTACATATCTACATAAATTTACGTACCTTGGGTTAAAATTTTTATCATTTCGAGTCGCAAATCACGTGTCAAATTGACGTCACAATAAATAAAACAAAAGACAAAAATATGTTTTTATCAGATAAATCTGAGTGTAATTGGACATCTATTTTATTTATTGAAATTCGAGCTTTCTGCCAGTGACTTCGCTCCCACAGAATTTTAAAGATTTATTTTTCCATAAATTCGTAGAAATAGCAAAAGAATATTTCAAATCAGCCTCATAGTTTAAAACTTATTTTAACGCGGGAAATTTCATCCAAAGACTTCTCCCGCCTTGGGTGATTCAAGACGGAGTGTCAGACTCTAACTGACTAAAAACTACCCCATTCCTACTCCTGCTTTTCGAGCTGGAGCCCCGGTAACCCGTTAGGCAGTCTGCAGCTCATAGTTTAGTAATCAAACGAATAATCAAATCCTTTCGATTTACTACAGATAATAATCACAAATTTTGTGTAAATTGGTATTTAAGTTTCTAGTGTCAAATACCGATTTTAAATACCTTAATATCTCTATAGTAACTGCCGGAAACAATTGCATCACAACACATCAAACACTCACGAATACATAACATAACCCATTTCACTGTCCAAAAGACAAGCCGCGTCGCGTAAAACAATGTGACATTCACCCAAAAAATTGCGAGAATTAACCTAACCTAACCGATTTGGACAACTTCCAAGAACAACATGGCACACATACATTATTCGTTCGATCTTAACGCGACATTACAAAAAAAATGGCCACCCCAGCTGTTACTAAATGTTACATTCACTGTATTATCTGAATTTCATGAATTATTCTCCCTAACCTTATTGAGATAGAAGGAAAATAAAGACCTACAAACTCACAACAAAGTGTTAAACCCACGACGATTCGAATATTTTGACACAGTGTATAAGAAAATGGCCAAATATACCGAGAAATAATTTATTGAAA
This sequence comes from Spodoptera frugiperda, assembly GCF_023101765.2. Lineage (NCBI taxonomy): Eukaryota > Metazoa > Arthropoda > Insecta > Lepidoptera > Noctuidae > Spodoptera > Spodoptera frugiperda. The sequence continues at coordinate 10,877,943 of NC_064231.1, read as the reverse complement.
CTGGCGTATCACGAGAACGAGTGTTTATCAAGACGTCATACGTTTGCTAGCCTGATATTGCTGCGGAATACCAACCAGGACTCCGGCTTGAAAAGAAGGAGTAGGAACAGGGTGGTTTTTAGTCAGTAAGAGTCTGACACTCCCTCTCGCCTCGCCCTGGCGAGAGAAGGCATTGGATGAATTTCCCCCTTAAAAAAAATATTTTGTGACGTGAAGCATTAAAGTCATAAAATATCCGTATAGCCGGTCACCAAATATTTTAAAGCGTAATTGTAAATAACGTAACGAAATTTAAATTACTATATAACTATTATTAACTTTATAATGCAAATGTTTGGTAATAAGTCACGCAATAACTCTTAATGAAAAAACTTCGCGGTAAAGTAGATTAATCGAGAATAAATTGCACGGTACACGACGGACATTGCCCTTAAACTTATGAAATTGAGTCAAATGTCAATGTTGAAGTGCCCACAACAAAACTTCAACTGAGTTATATAAGGACCAGTATATATTGAAATACACGAAAATGTGAGACTACTATTTTTTAATATCTTGTTACCAAAATCTTATTTGATTTCTTCTACATATTTTTTTTAGATTCACTGGTAAACGAGCAGACGAATTACCTGATGGTAAGCAATTTACGCGACGATCGAGATAGAATTGTTAAAAAATGTTTATTGAATTCAAAGAGACATTTACAATTAAACATTTACAGAACTCACAAAGTAACACAAGGAGTTGTACAAAATATAGCTTCTAAAATTGTAATAACTTCCAAAATGTAAAGTCACCAATGCAAACATTTGTATGAACTCTGGTACCCAAGCGAAAGATTAAACTTGTGTTATGGGTACCAGGATTCATTATTTAGATTAGATACTGTATTGTGACATTATACACCAAAGTAAATTTTATTCAGAAAGTACATAGCCGAATTCAATATCATCTGCAAGATTGAATAATTTGAGGTAATTGGGCTTTCGGTAACCCCACTCTTACGACGATACGCAACGCAAGCGTTACACGTCGGTTTTCTGTGAGGCCGTGGTATCACTCCGACTTTCGAGCCGGCATATTTATGCAGAAGCATGGCTCTCCTACACTAATTGTGAACACTGATTTGGGCACGATAAAGGTATTATGTATGACGTTATGACCTAATAAAGGTCATTAAAAAATACGTTTTAATCTCCTAATTGTAAAAGGTAATACGTTCCTTTCACTAATTCGTTTTATGGATGTAAATAATAAAAGACTTACAAAAAGCACCTAGGTATTTTGTTCAATTTGATATGATGTTGATAACAATGATTTATAATCTAGGTATTGTAACTATTGAATATGTAATTGAGTTCATGATTACTACTTCTATGATAATTTGTCGCAGGTAATTGGGGTTGGTAATGTATGAATAATTACTGTTGACTGATTACCTCAACCAACCTCGTATTATATATTTCTAGCTTTATCAAAAAACATATTTCGCCTCTTTCGATCAAAGTCAGAGATTAAATAACAATGTCAATTAAACCTTTACCAGAGCGATTTGTTAAACAATATCATAATTTTATGAATTTATAGAAAAAGTGTTGAGACCACCGTCTTCAACATCGCCGCGCGCTGGCGGGAGTGAACGAGAGGAGCGGGGAAAGGGGCGACGGCCGCCCGCCCGGCTCACCGCGCGCCCGCCACCCGCCAGTCAGCTGTTAACTGCCCAGACGATCATCCGCGCTCGCGCATCCTAAACCCCTTTTTCTTATTATTTCGTTCCGTAGACGCGACACCTTTGTACCAGTAATACCTTTGCTACAGCCTTTTTATTCGTAATACAGTTATAAATACAGTCCACTCGAGTTTTACTGCCTTCTTCGTTGAACCAGCCACGGCACACCCCAACATATGGTCCTTCTACCGTCTTACGAAGAAACAAGATCGAAGAACAAAGGAGCTGTACAGTGGGTTCAAGTCGTCTTCACCTGAGATTATCTGCTTGCTTGGATTTCTTGAAGCTTTCGTCGTTAGGGACGTCTCCAATCACACGGGAACAAAGTACCGTCCTTGTTGATTGGTGCCCAGATTCGAAGACTGATCCAGGAGAAGAACTCTCAGGACTGCGGGACAGGAAGATCTTCATCGATATCAAGCATACAACTATAAATTGTCGTCGTGTCTTGAGGATACTTGAAAAACTTCACGTCACAATCATCATCAGTGGTTTGCAACAAAAATCGTGAGATCGTTCCAAATTATTCCTTCATTTATCATTGCATATCCATTCAACACCATAATCATCCCATACGCTTCATCACCTTGTCTAACCATCATTTCATTAACTTCATTTTAAATTTATTCATTTCTTTAAATATTGCAAGTCATTCGAAAACTGCAAGTCATTCTCAATAGATTAGTCATTCATCTTGTATTTAGTGCTGTTCATCTCTTCATACATTCATAAGTAGCTTAGGCAGTCATTTCCATTATCATATTTCATTTCATTTAATTGTTTTTTTTTCCAGCAACTTAAATTATAAGCATATTTTTGCAAACTTCACACAGCTAAACGCCTGCTGAGATATTCCTAGCAACCTATCACATAAATAGAAATTGCTTCTAAATTGATTTAGGCGAACTGCAGCTTAATAAACTTGCTTATAACTTTTTATCTTACCCTACATATTTTTGTAAAAAATATTTTTGTATTTTTTCTTTTGCTTTTCTTATAATTTTATTATCTTTGCATAATGACAGATGCTAAAAGCTTAATTAAGAAGCGAGCTTCAGTTAAAGCTAAGCTTACACAATTTGCATCCTTTTTAAATCTATCTCAATCCTGTAAGCAACTTAGCGATACGCAAACAGTTGAGGTTGAATACCGTCTTAACATATTTGAAAATTTATACGAAAAATACGATGCATTACAGTGTGACTTGGAGACACTCGCGGACGATCCCAGCGAGCAATATGCGGAACGGGAGGAGTTTGAGAAGCAATATTACAGCTTGGTGGCTACCGCCCGGCAGCTGATCAGCGCCACCCGCAGTATGCGGGCAGGAGATTCGTCGTCCGAGGTGGGGTCTTGTGCTGGTCACACACATACACATAACTCTATACGTCTACCAAAAATTGATCTACCTAAGTTTTCGGGCAGCTATCATGATTGGCTAGAGTTTAGGGACACATTCATTTCAATAATCCATAGCAATAATAACATAAGTAAAATCAATAAATTGCATTATCTACGCGCTTCTTTAAAAGATAGTGCTTCTCTTGTCGTAGACAATTTAGATTTCAGTGCGGATAACTACGACGCTGCCTGGAGGTTACTTTGTGACAGGTATGACAATAAGAGATTACTTGTCAATAATCATGTGCAAGCTCTCTTTAATGTAAACCCTATCTCTAAAGAGTCAAGTAAGTCGTTACGCCTTATTATTGATACAACGAACAAAAATCTTAGAGCCTTATCTACACTTGGGCAACCAGTTCAACACTGGGATACGCTTATAATTTATATTATGGCTAGTAAATTAGATCAGGTGACAAATCGTGAGTGGGAGGAGCATAGAAACTCTCTGACTGAACCTCCAACATTAAATATTTTTATTAACTTCCTCAGCAACAGATCAGATTTATTAGAAACACTTGAGGAGTCGAAGTCCATCAAAACAAGAGGCGAGGGTCACAGCGACAACAATAAATCTAATAAAAGTTTTCTGGCCACTACTGATAAACCTAAATATAAGCCTTTATTGTGTCCAATGTGTAAACAGGATCATCATGTATTCACTTGTGAAACATTCAAATCACTTCCAGTGGAGGTTCGTAACAAAAGGGTTCATGGTTTTAATGTATGTCTCAACTGTCTGCGACCAGGCCATGATGCTAATAAGTGCAAGTTAGGACATTGCAAATATTGCAATAAAAAGCACAATACATTGCTGCACGTTCATAGTGATAGTGAGCTCTCAAACACTCAAAATGTCGTCTTGTCAGCTAATCATTCTGCTTCATCTCGCATAATTCTACTTTCCACAGCGCTCGTGCAGGTGACGGACACAAAGGGCAACTGTCACACTGCTCGAGTCTTGCTGGACAACGGGAGCACGGCCAACTTCGTGTCCAGCGACTTAGTCCGTAAGCTTCAAATTTCTACCTACAATGCCAAGTCTAAGGTGGTAGGTATAAATTATCAATCTTCTAGTTGCTCGCAAGGTTGTTCGATTGCCTTAAAGTCACTCAATAGTGATTATAAAATCAATATCGAGTGTTTTGTCTTACCGAAAGTATCATCGTACATACCGAACACATTTGTTGATACGAGCAACATACACATACCTTCTACCATTCGTCTTGCCGACCCTCAATACTACATTCCGTCTTCGATCGACATCTTAGTCGGCGCGGAGGTATTTTGGAAGATCATAGGCGCGAATCGGGTCACATTAGGTAAAGACAAGCCTTCTTTGTTCGAATCAAAGTTAGGCTGGCTTATTTCTGGCGCTTTAATTCAATCGAATTCCACTTCTCAGGTGTGTATGCATATTGACAACCTTCAGTCAGACTTATCACGCTTTTGGGAGTTAGATTCGGTAGATACAAAGCATAAGTTTACTTCAGAGGAACGAGCTTGCGAGCAACTTTTCGTAGATACCACTGGCCGCAACCCTGATGGTCGGTTTGTGGTAAACATCCCTCTCAAAGAGTCTCCTCACGTTTTAGGTGACTCATATGCAATGGCTAAGCGTAGATTTCTTTCACTGGAAAGACGTTTAGCCAGAGATCCTCATTTCAAAAAATTATACGTTGATTTTATGAATGAGTACATACAATTGGGTCACATGTCTGTAAGCAATAGTCAAACACCTAACTGTAGCCCGCCTCATTTTCTACCTCATCACGGCGTTTTGAAAGAGTCAAGCTCAACTACGAAACTGCGAGTAGTATTTGATGCTTCGGCTGTCACCACGTCGGGCAAGTCACTCAACGCTATCCAAATGGTCGGTCCAACTTTGCAAGATGATCTCCTGTCGATCCTGCTTCGATTTCGTCAGCATAAAGTCGTCGTCAGTGCAGACATCGAAAAGATGTACCGACAGACTATGGTTAGTGAGATGCATAGACCGTTACAACAAATTTTGTGGCGAGCGGAACCAGATCATATATTGACAGCTTACACTCTGAATACAGTCACGTATGGTACTGCATCGGCGCCATTCTTGGCAACTAGATGTTTAATTGAATTGTCTAAGGAGAGCTCTGACCCAGCAATAGTTTATACCATAGCGCATGACTTTTATGTGGATGACTATTTGTCAGGTGGTTCTTCTGTTCCAGAAACGATAGAGAAGTGTCGTCAAGTCGTGGACATTTTGCAATCTGCAAAATACAACCTTCGCAAGTGGCAGTCCAACTCAAGAGAAGTGTTGCAGGCTCTTTGCAATGATCCCACTGGCTCAGATTTAGTTAACCTCAGTGACGATAGTCATATGTCCAAAACGTTGGGACTTAACTGGAGATGTTCGACTGACACATTCACCTTTTCAATAAATTTGTCTTCCACTGAAAGAACTACAAAGCGTCAAGTCCTATCGGTCATTGCCCAAATCTTTGATCCAATTGGCTTAGTGGTTCCCTGCATTGTAGAGGCCAAAATAATTATACAACAGCTTTGGCTTTCTAAATGCTCTTGGGATGAACCTATACCTAAAGATATTTATACTATTTGGAGTGCGTTTCAAACCACTCTCCCTCTTCTCAATAACATTGACATACCCCGATGGATTTCATGTGAGTCACCGTCTTCTGTTCAGCTTCATATTTTCACTGACGCATCTGAGAAGGCATATGGTGCCTGTGTATATGTGCGCAGTCAAACGAGGAATGGAGAGGTCAGCGTGCATCTTCTCACTGCAAAGAGTAGAGTTGCTCCTATTAAGCCGACGACTATACCTAGGCTCGAACTATGCGCTGCATTACTTGGCACACGGCTGTATCTCAAGGTTCGTCAATCGCTGACCTTGCATATTGATGAAGCAGTATTTTGGTGTGACTCAACCATTGTCCTGGGTTGGCTATCTACATCACCAATTCAACTTAAAGCCTTTGTTCGTCATCGCGTTTCCGAGATTCAAGATTATGTTGGTGGTAGTACTTGGCGGTATGTACCTTCACTTGAAAACCCCGCAGACCTAGCTTCGCGCGGACTTAGAGCTGACAAATTGGTGTCTTCTTCTTTGTGGTGGTCAGGTCCTCAGTTTCTACACAAAGAATCTTCTTCATGGCCTTCATTTCCTGAGTCAAATTCAGGGGATAAGTCGTACCTAGTAGAGACAGTATTATCTCATCATGTTGATACTACGGTTACTGTTGACAACTGGTTTACTTTACTATGTAAACAGTATTCTAGTTTTATTAAACTACAGCGTGTGGTTGCATATCTCATGCGCTTCATAAATAAATGTAGAAAAAACTCTACAAGGTGTGGCTCACTTTCTAACACTGAGTTGACTATGTCATTACATTTCTTACTTAGACATAGTCAACAGGATTCCTTTCCTGAGGAATACAAGTTATTAATTTCCGATAAACAACTACCTTCTAAAAATAAATTATTGTCATTGTCTCCATTCCTAGATAAATCAAATGGTTTGATTCGAGTAGGGGGGCGATTGGCTAATTCATTCTATGATTTTAACGTAAAACATCCAATTCTTTTATCAAGTTCACATATAATTTGCATTTTAATATTTAACATGTATCACCTGCGCCTTTTGCATGCTGGACCGCAACTTCTACTTGCCACGATTCGCCACCGATACTATCCTATAGGCGGTAGAAACCTAGCCAAAAAGGTTTCACAGCAATGTGTAAAATGCTGTAGGATCAAGGCTATGACTGTTCAACCTATCATGGGTAACCTTCCAGAGCAGCGTGTGCATTTAGAGTTCCCTTTCTTAGATACAGGGGTGGACTATGCTGGTCCTATCATGATAGCTGATCGCAAGGGTAGGGGCTGCAGACTCATTAAGTGTTTTATATGTGTGTTTGTGTGTTTAGCAACAAGAGCTGTTCACCTCGAGCTGGTGTCTGACCTCACGAAAGACGCTTTCTTGGCTGCTATGAATCGGTTTATTGCTCGCAGGGGGAAACCTCGTAACGTTTTTTCAGATAATGGCACTACATTCGTTGGCGCATTCAACGAACTGGCTAATCTTCTATCGCAAAACCTAGATTTCAATGATATCGACCCAGGTATCAACTTTTCCTTTATACCTGCATACACACCGCATATAGGTGGGTTGTGGGAATCGGCAGTCAAATCCACCAAGCATCACCTTAGACGTATCTTGGGTTTAACAAATTTAACCTTCGAAGAGATGGCCACATGCCTGATACAAGTTGAAGCCATCCTAAACTCGAGACCCTTAACTCCCTTGTCCAACGATCCAACAGACCTCGTCCCTCTTACTCCGGCCCACTTCCTCATTGGACGATCACTCATTATGTTGCCACATCCACAGATCCAGAACGAGAACATCACCAATTTGCAGCGGTTCCGTCGCATTGAATACCTGAAGCAGCACTTTTGGCACCGGTTTTCCCACGAATACATTTTGTGGCTTCAAGAGAAAACCAAGTGGCGCCGTTCTTCCGGGGAACTTAAGGAGGGGACACTTGTCGTAGTCAAGGATAAGGGGTCACCTCCTCTGCTGTGGTTACTAGGTCGAATCGTCCACGTCCTACCTGGCAGGGATGGAATCACTAGAGTCGCCGACATCCGCACACGTAAGGGTGTCATTCGGCGAGCCTTTAATACCATCTGCCCTCTTCCAGTCACTGCAGTTGAAGATCCTTCAACGGGGGGAGTATGTTGAGACCACCGTCTTCAACATCGCCGCGCGCTGGCGGGAGTGAACGAGAGGAGCGGGGAAAGGGGCGACGGCCGCCCGCCCGGCTCACCGCGCGCCCGCCACCCGCCAGTCAGCTGTTAACTGCCCAGACGATCATCCGCGCTCGCGCATCCTAAACCCCTTTTTCTTATTATTTCGTTCCGTAGACGCGACACCTTTGTACCAGTAATACCTTTGCTACAGCCTTTTTATTCGTAATACAGTTATAAATACAGTCCACTCGAGTTTTACTGCCTTCTTCGTTGAACCAGCCACGGCACACCCCAACAAAAAGCTAGGTGTCATATGAACATTAATAACAAGCTAAAAATTTATAATCAGTCACATTTTTCACAATAGTACATGACACTTAACAAAATTAAATAATATACTACAAAAGCTTAGTAACATTAATTTTTCTACGTATACATCATCTGAACAAACAGAAACACACATTTCTCTGAACAATTCAAATGCTGTCTAAAAACATGAGTTTGATGACAGAAAAGAATGATAAATAAATATCATACAGTGGACTAAAACACAGAATCCCAAAATGATTTAGTTGAGCATTCGTCACTATATTAAAACTTAAAATCTACCTTTGATGTGGTTAAAGCAGTAAATATGTTTACACACTTAACAGACTGTCGTAAAAATATGACGACAAAATAAACTCACGACATATCAAATAAATATGAAAAAGTAGTCTGAGATATTTTTGATTCGAACTTGTCGTGTACCTAACATGAATATTGCAATGTTTTTTGTATAAATGTGCAATGAAATTCAGAATTTATGATAATGTGTAGATATGAAATACTGACTGCCGACAAGTAGGTAAATTAGGAATTTACAATATCAAGGAGCGTAGAGTCTCCATTTGTGATCATAGATTCGCTTTATTTTTATATTTATTAAATTCAAGATCACGCACTAGACCATCAAGATACATAGTTCAAAAGACTTACTCCATTAATCAACAACTCACACTAACAAGTGCATATAAAACAAAAAACTTGTAATAACAGTGAACTCTTTGGCCCACAACACTAGTGATATAATGTTGCCAACAAATAAATTACGAGCGTCTGTTTCCTCTGTGACGTCACATAGGCGCCGGCGCAGATCGGAACGTCAAGTGCTAGCATGTGATTGGATAGCCAAAAACGATTGTATTTTAGATGATCATTGATAGATTTGAATGTTATTAATCGTTTTATTAACCCGGTTCTTAATGGTTTTATTGGTATAGGATGTGTTTTTATAGCAACGGATATGAAGTCGAGTCGTTTCATGGCGCCGACGGGTTACTGGTTGAAATATTTACTGATGGTATTAATGTTTTATTTTGGTAATTTTGGAAAAATTTTGATTATTTTGTAGATATCAAAGTACGGAAAGTTAAATCTGATTAATTACGATACTCAGTATAAAAGTGAATAAGACCTTTTTTGAGGGGGCGATTCATATAATTGCTTCTCCCGCCTTGGGTGAGGCAAGAGGGAGTGCCAGACTCTTAGTAACAAAAAACATCCCGTTCCTACTCCTGCTTTGAGCTGGAACCCCGGTAACCTGTTACGTTGTCCGCAGCTCCGGAAAGTGAACAAGACCTAAACTAGAGCGTTTGCTAGCTAATCTTATTCACATTACTTTACATAACAGACATTTTTCTTATTGAAAATTACTAAGCCGTTTATTCAGTTCCAAATGATAACCTTGAATATAATTAATAGTAGCAGCTTCACCCATATGCACACACTGATGAAATATGTAACGACTGTTAGCATATACTATATACTTAGATGAGAGTCAACTTCACGTTTCAAGCTAAAATCTTATAGCCTTCTTAAGAAACAGTTCTAAACATAAGCGAGTTATCGTAAAACATTAAATTAAACGGAAATTACTGAGGTACGCGAAAGGAAACGTGTATTTATTTATAAGTAGGCAAAAGGTATATTTTGTACCGTGGTCTAACAAAATGATTGATGATGATGAGTTTGGAAAATCTAAAAGTCTAACCCTTTTTTGGGATAAAGTTGCTAGCTTCATTGTATGAAGAATAGGTAACCTCGTATCACACTACCACACTAATGTTAATAATGTGAAAGGTTGGGTGTTTGGATGTTGGTCCGTCAATCACACTGAAACTACTGAATGGATTTTGATGAAATTTGGTATACAGACAGGGTATAAGCTGACTTAGGTGATAGGATACTTTTTATCCCACGGAAATGCGGTCGCAGCTGCTAGTAAAAGCTTGTATTATATTAGACCCAATATTTAATCCGTCCGTAAATCCTGCTCATGAAAAAGAATTACTCTATGACTACGAATATATTTCAAGCTGTGTCCAGAAATACTTGAAAAAGAAAACAAAATAATTGTGACTTTTATTTAACGTGATTAGCTCCGTCTCGTAACTCTGGTGACAAAAAAATAATATAGCTAAAACAATACTTCCAAAAATAAACGTCCAGAATATAATAGAAAAATGAGGTCACGAAAAACGTGGAAATCTAAGACTTTTGAAATTGGACCCCTAATTAGATTTCCTTTAGGAAGAAAAACATATTTATTCATTAAAATAAATATTTCATAGCTATTTTTGTCAACATTGTATTAACCTATAATCTGGATAACAGGACCCAAGTTTATTCCCGGAAAAGACAGTCAGACAGAACCAAGAACTAATGATATAACAATTTAATAGAGAGAACAAAATCACTGCGGGCGACTGACTGGGGGAGTCAGACGTCTGCTGTATAGGCGTTATAGTAGTGTTCCACGCACACCACTTGAGGAAGGGAAGCAACCTTCCAGAGCCGCTAACGTGTCGGCCGGGTGTGGTGAATTCGCAAGGGTAACCCGGATCACGGTCACAGGCAGTGGAGGAACACCGCCGTGGTTTTACCCGGTAGGAGTCCGGCACGCGCCCCCGTCGTCCCCACGACGTGGGAAACCCATGAAGATTACCATCGCGTAACAACAAAAAATTTCGCTCGAAAAAAGTTTAATACATAATTTACATAAAACCGATTCCATTGCATTCCTTGTTTCGTACTCAGTCTTATTTATACCATGCCAAAAATACACAAAGATTACAGAAATATGTTGAGACGCTGCTTCGAACACGGTTCATGATAAGAAGTGAAAATAAAACAAACTTTTTATAAAGGTGTGTTCACATTTGAGTCACAAACGATTAGAAGTGAAGTTATCACCCATTTGCGTTTTCGATTTACATTTTGGAAACGTAACTCGTCGCGTTTAATGTCGTAATTTTTCGGAGAGACTTGTATTGTTTTTGTATTTTTATTTTTAGTGACATGAGTGTGTAGTCACTTTAAGATTACGTTTTTGTTTTTATAATTTTGAATTTTATTTTTTGTTGTGTAAAGTCAATTACTGTCCCACATTTCGCATGGTTTACTTTAGTACTTTACAAAATACTTTTATCAATTTCGATCTCAAAAATTTTGACAAAAAAAAACAATTTGTCACTGACCTTTAAGAGATAAAACGAGGTTTCAATAACTGAATCAAAACAATTGTTCCCAAAAAACGGAGCCCAAAAAACGGTGAAACCTTTTGGAATAAAAAGCTTAGCGTAGAACAAAATGTTCCCGAAATTTCTCCACAACAATTTGGTTGGAGAGTGTCTGTGGAACAAAGTCCTATCGTAACATTGGCCGTGAAATTGAAACAGTTTTATCGTGTATCGTGTATCGTGTAGTATTTGTTATTGAACGCACGTCACTACTTCAAATGTTCTCAAACCGAGCCGAGGTTGAATTTTAGTGATCGGTTTAGAAGTGAGTGTTTTCAATTTTTAGTTTTTAACGCGTTCTTATTGAATGTTTGTTTAGTGAATAGCTGAATGTTACGTGCCAGAAATGTTCAGCTAAGTCTAATTAATAAGTTTTGAGCTGCGGACTGCTTGGCGGGTTTGCTGGGTTTCCGGCTCGTAAAGTAGTAGTAGGAACTGGATGGTTTTTAGTCAGTAACAGTCTGACACTCTCGCCTCGCCCAAGACGGTAGAAGTCATTTGATCATTTTCGCCCCTTAAAAAAGTCTAATTAAGCTTTAATAATTATCATAATAAACAACCCGTGCCATTTGACTGCCGAACTACGGGTCTGCGCTACGTAGGCGGGTAGCAAATCACAGTGTATACGGTTAAAGTTTCTCAAAGAATGCTGCAATTCCGTCTCTGTCAAATAGCACAGTCCCTTATTTGGATCTTACGAGATCCGCAAACAGAGTAAGGCATTCACTCATGTACAATAAATACTCGCACATACTCAATTAGTTTTAGAGCTTGTTTTCCTTTAAAACAACAAATTCAAAATAGTTTTCATATATTTACGATCTGTAGATATTCATTAGTCGTCAGTTTGTGTTTGCATCATCGTTTTCACAATTTACGTAATAATTTTCAAAACTTACAAAAATACCAATTAATATGTTTATGATTGTTTGGATAGTTTTATAATAGAAATTCTTTCAAAGTTTTAACTTCCAAAAATACAAGCCATTTCTAGTTTTTTAGAGTTGCAGATGTTTTCTGTCTAGAGAATATCAGCGCAAAAATCTGGCTTTGTTTCTTCAAAATAAAAGCTGGAGATTAAGATGTGATGAAATGAAAAGCAAAGTATATTAGGTTGATTAGATCTTTTAGAAAAGTTACATACAATGTTATCTTTTTTCACCTTGGCTGTGTCGCTTTAGATAAAAATAGAAAAAATAAATAACAATGAGACTATTATGAAATTTCAGTTTCCACAACTAAGTCGGGCGGACAATATCTTATAGCCGTAAGGTTTTTTTTAAGTAATTAAACCCTTTCGTGGTCCTTAACGCTAGTGCTTCTATGTGTGGCAAGTATGTAAGTGCCATCGTAGGCTTTTTTGAAGGGGGAAAATCACCCAATGACTTCCCCTGCCTTCTATGAGGCGAGAGGGAGTGTCAGACTCTTACTGACGAAAAGAACACCCCATTTCTACTCCTGCTCTTCGAGCCGAAGCACCGGCAACCTGTTAGCTCTTCCGCGTGTCCACATGTGTAGTATCATTTATCATTAGACGGCCTGTATATTTTGTTGCTACTGTAAGCACCTTGCTTTTAAAAAGCACACTAAAATATCTATATATATAAAACTCTTCCGTTACTGAGTGACTGAGTGACTGACTGACTGACTGACAGACAACGCACAGTCGAAACTACTGGTCGTAGACAGCTGAAATTTGGAATGTAGGTTCCTTGGGATATGTAGGGGAGCACTAAGAAAGGCTTTTTGGAAATTCAACCCCCAAGGGGAGGAAAAGGGGTAAAAACGTTTCTATGAAAAATCTTATTCCTTGGGTTTATAAACTTGAAACTTGGCATGAACACGTACATAGGCAAGTAAATATGTTTGACATTATAAGTTTTTTCAAACTACCTTCCAATCGTGATTTATGGGGTGCGATTGGGTGAATGATTTATTAACGCACAGCCGAAACCGCTCGGTATAGGAGTCTGAGATTTTGAACAGAGGTTCCTTTAGTAACATAAGTGAGCACTAAGAATGGATTTTTGAAATGTCAACCCCCAAGGGGGGAAACGGGATAAACTGAGCCGGGGCTGCGGGAAAGTTCTAACGAGATACCGTGGCCCCGGAACGCAAAGGGCAACTGAAGGAACGAGGTGGGTTTTAGTCAGTAAAAGTTTGACACTCCCTTCCGTTCCACCCAGAGCGGGAGAGGTCATTTGATGATTTCCCATCCTTAAAAAATAAGACTTTGTATGACAACTTTCAGTCGTCTCTTCAACATACATAATAACATACATAATTATGTACATACATGCATAACATTAATAACATCACGCCTTTAAATCCCTATTTTGTGTTAACACTACCCATACAAACAGCTAAAAGGAAACAAGTGAAGAGACGAAATTTGTCCGCATCCATTTTCACCTAAATTCTTAACGTTAATGAGATTTACTTTTTATTATCAGGTCAACCTAATAGCCTCACATGTACGTATAACTTCGTAAGAATTTTCTTTCAACTCCTAACCGTTGAGGAGTTGTACCTTCCATCATCAGCTCATTCACATGGGATGATGACTATCAGACTGTGGAAGAAAAAGCCCTGTCGAGATCATTAAAAAACGCTATATATAACCGAATTACACGTGGGCGAAGCCGCGGGCGGAAAGCTAGTAACTTTATATTTCATCTTTCATCATCACAAAAATATATATTTCATCAAAAAAAATAATAGACGTAACATTATGACGCTATACCACTCCGTAAAAGACAATTCACATCTTTACATGAAACAATTTTGAATAAGATGGAATTTACACAAAAATCGCATTAAAGTATTAAAATATAAAAACGTTTTTACAATAAATTACGTACGAACAGAGAGAGAATCATGTGGCTGCTCATGCATGATATTGTACTTCAAAATCTCATTCAAAACGCCTCTTTATGTCAGTCATATAATTTTAAAAACCATGTACATACATATACAATATATGCTATAGTACCTACACAATAAGGTCGGCTTTGAAAAGAAAGATTTTTTAAACAATTTCATTTTGGAAACCTTTTTAAAGAGGCTTTCGTATATGAGAGTGGAATAGATGCAAAAAAGATTATGATTTTTTTTCAATATTGCGTTTAAAATTGTTTATCTAAGAAAGTGGGAGCATGTTTTGGTTTTTATATATTTTCATTTATTATTTAATTTTGTATCATAGTTTTAAAGTTTTTAAGGTTAACCACCTAACCTAAACAACATAAAGAAAAGTGTATGTTCATTTTAAGGTTCATAAGGTGTTCTAAAATTATCTGCCACGGTTTTATTGGAGGTAAACTATGGGAAACACTACACGTGTTTGAAGATTACAATAGTGAAGAAATTTCGTACCCCGGATCAGTTAATTCAATTTGAAAACATAAAGAAGTTAAATAAACATTGACTCTACTCTGCATAAAGTGGTTCACAAATACGCACGACCCGTTGCTGCGTCAATGAAAATAATAGCTCTTTCATAACAAAATACTTAGATTTTTTCAATAATTTAAGTATATTTACTATAGTAATCCTAAAACACAACCCTACCTCCCATTAAAGCCGCAAGAAATACTTTTAGAACACTTATATGTTCACACACGCCAATACACGCCAAAAAACGTGTACCTTAACAATATACTACATACTTACCCTTATTGCACACATCACACCACATTAAAGTTATCGTTGTTAAATATAAACAAATATCTATACACTATACGTATACGTAACTTAATCAACAAAACATCCTCAAATCCACTCGAACGTACAGCTATCACAAAAATTGAGCGCTATCCGAATGTGTTACGGCGGCTCAACAAACATATGTCTTACGAGTGGGCTTGTTTGTCTGACCCTACTTCATACGAGTTGATATGTCCCGTTGTTTAGTATAGGAAACAAAGACTTGATTATTTCGAATTTCACTGAAACTTTGGCAATTATGTGAATTCTGTGATAAAGGGGGAAACTTAGTAATTAATGTAAAATTATGCGAATTTCTATATTATCATCCTCGTTATTGCTGAAGTCCTCAATTTAAGGTGAAGTGGCCCAACTGGTTTAAGTGGGTAGTCTATTAATAAACTTCGGTATATAATTATTTTCGTAATATGTTAACACCATACCCGTAAATATAAATTAAGGTGAATTTCTCAGTGTTAATAATTTTATTTATATATTCCATTAGGCTACTGATCAGCTTTTGATCGTGGTAATCAGTAGACCTACTTAGTACCTAATGAAAGAATCTTTGAAACGGGAGCACAAAAAGGTCTTGATTATGAAGATCATTTAATATCTATTTCGCCAAAGGATTATGTGAAAGTTCATTCACAATACCACTTTTTATCATACTTATAGATACTGGTGCTCAACGATTTCATTATAGCAATGTATTTCTAGAATACTTCACGAAAATCTCAAAATTGTAAGTATAGTAACAAGAGCACGCACATACCTATATTTTTAGACTACCCGTTCAAAACCAAGGCCGCATCGGCCTTAAACTTCCTCGTACGAACTGAAAAATACCAGATCCCTTGTGAAATTATTGCACGTACCGTTTATTTATATGATATTTTATGATCAAAATATCTTCCATTCATAATTTAAACAAAAGGATTGCTTTCAATACACTTACGTATAAGATTCGAGAATAATAATTAACTTGATCGTTAACAGAGTTCTATTTTGATTTTCGCCAACTTACTGGGAGTTTGTAACAAAGGTTTCAATGGTAGTGTGACTCAAGAATATGACTGTATGTACGTATATACACGTGTATATTATGCTACGAACAAAATGGTTAAGTTGAAATAAATATATAATAAATAATAAAATTTGTTTATTATTTATTATTTATCTGTGTCTAAAAATCAAGTTTGATGATATAACAACAAGTAAGTTATAAAAATATGTTAATTGTGTATAAAATCAAAGTATAAAAGAGAAAGAACAATTCGCTCTACACCCAAATATACCTTTATATAGGATTTTTAACTTAATTCTTGAAAAAAGGGTGCTACATTGTATACCGTTCGCCTTTGCCCGCCCTTTGAGAAATAAAAAGGCGTCACGCCTTTTAATTATATTATTATGTGTATATATCATGTACAAATTCAAAACGCCATATGCCACTGCAATTTGACTTTTGCCCCAAATCGTCCTGGCAAATAATTGCCGAGCATACGATAGGCCCCAGGTGCTCATAAATCCTTTTAACAACTTGCAATAATCCCCATTCATGATAACTGCCCCTTCCACGTCAGGGCAGCCATTTTTTTATAATTTATTCCGTTCGTTTAAATTTTTGCGCCCTTTACTCAAATGAATTTCGTATGATAATATGTTGGAAATGAAATGAAAACACCCGTTACTTCGGATTACAGGTAAGGGGGATGCTTGCTTATGGGAATTTGCGTATAGGTTTACGGTGTTGTTTTATGGTACTGGGGTAAAATTCGTTTTCTGTAGCCCTGCTGAAAAACAACATATCTTCAAAATACTCCAGATTTAGCATCTCAGTTATTATACAAGACTAGTAATAGTATCACTACTGTAATCTGTCTTGACACTTATTTTTAGGAACTGTTAAGCTCCCAGTTTACCAGGATAGTAAATAAAGTGACTCTTAAGTCTTTGACTGCCAATAGAAAACTGTTGAAAGCAAATCCTCCGCTAAAGTCGGTCACCGGTGACCACCACGGCGTTCAATGTGTTAAGATAATAAAATGGTGTACCATCGGAGGCAACGTAAGATATTTTTCCATATCCAGAATTTTACAAATTGTGTAAATCAACAATCAACATTGCTCTTCCTTACTGCATTGAACTTAACCATCTTGCTTGGACCACTATTCAACAATGAATAACCATGATACCTAAACCCTAAAACCTGCGTAAAACACAATTCAACCAACCGCGTTATCACCACAGATTTATGGCAGCAATATGAGAAAGTTTCTGTCATCGTCAGAGGTGCTCAACATTTGGGACACCAAGCGTTATTCATAGCCCTACTTTTTTGTTTATCTGCAAGATAAAGGACAACGGGTAGTCGTACTGGCGTTGAATTATTTTGTTTTTATTTTAGTAAAGAGCAGCAGAGTGCCCTGAATTTTTATTAGTACGTTTGTGAGGTAAAATTATGTACACGTTTTTTCTTTATTTATTTCAAAAAATATGACTACACTGTGTACTGAATTGTAATAGTTTGTCCATGTTTTCAATGATAACAGTTTCCATTCTATAACGATTTTATAAAAATGAATATTTTGTTTTATTCAACGATGCAACGTACTTAAAATTATCTACTGGACCGACTGCCATGCAATGTCACTGATTTGATTGTCGCACACAGCAACTGTTTTGAGATCCACAAATTGTTGTTTCAGGTTTGGATGTCATATGTGTGTGAAATGGTATGTTTGTAAATGCAGCCACGACACAGGAGAAAATCCTAGTGTTTTTTTTTTAAGGGTGAAAAACATCCAACTACTTTTCTCCCTTGGGCGAGGTAAGAAAGAGTGCTAGACCCATACTGACAAAACCATCCCGTTCTTACTCTTGTTTTTCGAGCCGGAGCTGCGGTAATCCACTAAGCAGTCTGCAGCACGAGTCGCATTCCACAGTGCCCGCACTAGGATTGTCAGAACTCTGAGTCGCTTTTAAAAAAGAAAAAAAAATATTACATGTCTTAACACTTAATCAGACGTCTTTAATCATTTATGTACCGTACACATATAAGTATGTAGATAAAATTACATTTCAAAAAATAAAACACAAAAAATATTTCAGCATTTCATGTCTACAAACACTAAACATTTCTTTATTAGCATAATCACCAATCTTGGGGATTATTTAGCAAATAAATGTCAGAGCTACATTATTACTTATTACTTATTTTATGACAATTTGTACGAAATGTTTTTCTACAGTAATTTCGGTATAAGGCACGAGTAAGTCATTAAGGTAAGTTAGTCTTAATGTGTCCCTACATTACCTGACGTGGATTTTCATATTTTAGTAGCTTAGTCTACGTCATAATTTTCTAACATACAAGCTGAGTTAGCAAAGTTTCTTCATTTGAAATGAGTCTTTGAATGTTCTTAATGTACTTACAAAAATTTGTATTATAAGTTTTGTAAGACATAAAATATTACATAAATTAGAAAAGAAAATGAATTAAGACATTCTTAAGAACGACCAAGTTTTATCAGGTTTTAGTCTTCTGGATTTAATCTATTACTTATTTATACATCGCACTCTATCCCAAGTACAGTGGCGTCATTAAACTAAAACCATTTTTTTTAAACGGAACTTCCTGTTCTTTTACTGCCTCAATTTTTTTTAAGTCAAGTAATATCCCTCAACCTTCATCTATGTCTGAAAATACAAAGCTGAAAACCGCATCAAAATCGCTTAAGCCAAACACAAGACATTCACGCACATACATACACATGCATACATACATTTATGCAGTTTAAACTGAAAACCTCCCTATTTCGTCCTAGTTGTTAACTCCATGCCATATCAAAGTACCTACCTAGTATATTTAACATTACCGAATACTTTATGAGCCATCGCCAAACATCTCAATGTCATGGGTGCATTTTAAAATTAATACCAATTAGTTGACACTTCCCACTCTCTCAATTACATTCACGTGACGTGACGATAAAATGTCGTCACAGTTTACTATTAGTCACGTGTTTACTCTTGTCAATTTATTTCTTCAGTCACTTAATATATTATGTCTGGCAATAATTATAATATCATCAAAAGAAATGCTTCAGTAAATATCAGGAAATAACGAAATGGATGATGTTTGTGAGATACTGAAAATTGTGTATATTATGTGTTATAGTTTCAGTAGTAATAATAATATTTTTGTATCCATTAAAATAACACGGAAACGTTTATGTATTTTTGTTTTATGGTAATTCGTATGGATCATTTAAATAGTAAAATATTTCTTAAGATTATTTTTAATGAGACCTAATGATTATTAGGATGATTTACAAAGAACTTTTCTTAGTTTACTACATTAACCTTGTTTTCTTACTTAAATAAAAATAAACATTGAAAACGTTTTTACTCAAATTCAATACTTTTTTTCTAAACGTCAAAAACTATATTTCCTATGAATTTTGTATGAAATAGTGCGTTATGAATTCATCAGATTTTTACGTCAATAGCAGACGATATTTATTTTGTTTGCTGTTTTTTAATCTGATGACGTCATAAAGCAAATTTCGAATTGCATACCGTCTAACGCTTATTTCTAGGAAATTAGCAAGAAATTTTCGAAACTTAAGAAGATTTTCAAATCTATATGAATGAATGTGTGAGTTGTGTGTATTTTTTAATATACTATTATATTGAAAAGTCCCAATTGTAACTTACTTTTCGTTGTTGTTCAATTTACGAGACACGACTGCTCATGTCGGCAATCACTTGTAATATCTGTAACAAGATAAAGCACATATTTATAAAATCTTGCATAACATAAATTCCCCTTCTTAAAAGGTAGGCAAATATGTACAGTTAGCTAAACCATTTGGCATACAAATACAAAATGAAGAGTGGTTCAGTAGCTATTGTTAACTTTGTCGCATCGTCACGCTTTTTTATTCCCGAAAGGGTAAGCAGATGTGAATATTACGGTACATTATGCTACTGACCGTTGTAGAATGTACCTACACACACTTTTCACCATTTGTGTTATAAGCCCCAGCCTCGTTGGTCGAGTAGTCGCAAGCGACTGCTATTTCCGGATCTGGCAAAGTACCTATTATTGGGTTTTTTTCAGTTTTTCTAAAATTTCTCAGAAACACCACGGAGCATGAAATTGTACCCAGTAAATAAATGGCAATAGGATCAACTCCTATTACTTTGTTAACTCTAAACTTAAAAGATGTACACTTTTAATGAAACTCAATTCTCTTAACCGTTAGTCGACGCAATAGCAGACATAGGTGGTATATATGTACAAACATGGTACGTAATACATTAGATGTTTATATTTATTGCTACTTCGCCATAACTAGTTACTTTCCACCACAAAACAAAATCGACACTTTAACAACAAACTACATCATTATTCACCCAAACCCGGTACTCTAACCCAAAACCTACCTATAACCCAAAACGGGAACTACGGGACCCGACTGCAAACTACTTCTTACTGTCATCTGGCATTAAAAGCTGAATCGTTATGATAAATGGAAAATCAAGTAGTCTACGTGTACCGGTCCCTAAATGTTCATATTATGCGAAGTGGGGGGAAGGGATAAAGGGCCTAGGAGTATACTCCTTCTTAAGTGCTGATGTGGGAATGTCCTTGACAGATGACAGCTGGCCTTATGGTAAGGAATTAAGGTCGATTATGGAATAAGGATGGTGATATTGGAGTGAATTAAAAGTTGTATAGGTTTATAAATTGTGTTCTGCTTTATTTATGTGCCAATTGTATTGTTGTTCGATTGTGGGTGTGATTTCTATGTTTGTACATGCATTCACAACACAGAAAAAAATCTTTTATTACTATAAAACTTAAAAAAAAAAATGTCAATGTTGAAGAGTAACTCGTGAAATACGAATGGTTGTATTACCTTGCAAAATTATAGAATACTTTTCATTTTGGAAGTAAATATTATTTAAATTACTGCAATCGTTTACGAGTATTAAACTCATTTTCTTTGAGATACTTATTATAAAAATGATTATGTAAATTCAATGTCCTTTCCCAATTCCATTTCCAACTACCCCGTTTCGCCCAGCAACTAAAATTACTCGCCTTACCACCAATAACGTAATTACCAAGTTTGCTCTCAAAAGAAATTTGTTAGCGGCTCTAAAAAAACAGTTTTTCGACTGTTTTCCTGTACAATGGCACAGCCACTTCCTCGAAATCGTTTGATATTCAAATTTGGTCATAAATAAATTATTGAAATAAGGTTTATTTTAGTAAACTCGTTGAAATTCGTTGATTAATGTGTCCACTTCACAATTATACTTCATAATATTAGCATTTCATGTTAGTATTCCATGATGCTAGATGGCAATTCTCCCATGGACCCTTTTTTTGATGGGAGAAAGTCATCCAATAACTTTTCCCGTTTTAGGTAGGGCAAGGGTCTGTGACACTCTTACTGACTAAAAATCACCACGTTCCTACTCCTGCTTTTCTAGCCGGAGCCCCAGTAAACCCGCTAGGTAGTCCGCACACCCGTCTCTCATGGAGACTGCCCCATCAAGTCTATTACTAGAAAAAAATATACTATTCTTCTTCACAAATAACTATTTAATATATCACACATCTGTCATTTTCAATTTAGTAATTTGTATGACAATACATCATGATAATATTGTGTAGATACGCCATACATTATTACGGATGTCAAACAATGTTTTTCTCGTTCACTGAATAAGAGTGCTTTTCCACCAGAGATGTGCTATGCTATGTTGCTGTAGACACGTTTGGCTTCCACCGATCATATTCATTGGTACACATAGCTTAACACCGGTGGATTGTTACACGGCACGGTTACGTTTTTTTTATTTTTATATGGAAAGATGCGTGCTATGGATGTGTACTATGGCTGGCTTCCCTACTATCGATACATCGCATATTCGAGCTGCGCATCTTCCTCGCACAGCTACTTTAGCTTGTATCAGTGGAAACGGTCACAAAGTTTCACAGCTAACATCTTCGTAGCATAGCTACATAACAAATGTCTGGTGGAAAAGCTCCCTAAACATCTCAAAAAAAAAAAAGACGTATCTATCACCTACGTCAAATGTCTAATATCCTCTAATGGAAGTTTCATTATTATTGTTTGAACAAAACAAAAAAACTGTCTGACTACATAATTACTTATTTGTTTCAAATCATCATTCAATTCAATCATAGTTGTAAGTGCTACTTGTTGAAACAAAAGTTTCTTAGTTTGATATAATGTGGATAGCTGTGTAGGTCGACTTTTGTCTGTATCGATTTGGGTTTTTTTAGACGGTAAAACAAAATGTCAACGGTCAATATTAAAAAGATTTCGCCCGTCAGTTATTTAATGAAATTAATAGCGTCCGTACTCTTTACTGAATAAGGACGAGGAATGTAAAACTCGCGTTAGGTTGAAAATCAAAGTCAAAGCATTTATTTTAATTAATCCTAAATTAGGCACTTTTGAAACGTCAAATTTAAATGTCCGTCAATCTGTCTGTCAGTGAAGCTAGGTGCTCGTTCCAAAGTGTGGCTTATAAATGTTTATAAATATAGAATATTTATAAATAGATTTTAGTCTAGGTTTGGGCTGGATTCTTGACATAATAATATAGCTTTAACTTACGTGGAAATAATATCAAAAACATCTAAACAATAATTTATTACTTTCGAGACACCTTATTTTTTTATAATAACTACCGTGAGAGATACTTAATTAAATATTAAATCACGTACATAATATATTGAGGCTCCGAGATGTCGCCGCGTCTACGCACGCTGCTCATAATGAAGAGTCCCCTTATGACTCGAAGCTAGTAGAGCTTTTCTCAATATATTTATGTGAGTAAACCTTTGTTGTTACATGGGATTTATAACACAAATGGTGAAAAGTGGGTGTACATTGTATAGCGGCATTACGTGCCACAATGTGCACCTCTGCCTACCTCTTCGAGGGTAAAAGGCGTGACGTTGCAAAAAAAAGTATGCCGTTGTTTTTGGTTAATAATATAATACATCTTAAAATATCAAACGGTGACGATTGTGCTAACAGCTTATAAAGGAGCGCAAAATTAAATGACTTGGCGTTTGTACAAATTCATGTTTAGTTTTTTAATCATCTCATGTGCGATGATGATACAGTCAATTAACATTGATGATGACGATTGGGTTAAATTAAGGAGATTGACCTGAATGACGGAATCCAGTGTAAATGATCTGTGTTATCAAGGTTAGGTAATGTTGGCAACCTTTTATGATCAATTAGCTGAAATCCATGTGTTTTGCTATTTATCTCTCCTTTTTATATCATTTCAGATTGGCGATTAACCAACGAGTATGCACGAAAAGACTGTTGATGAAGCGGAATAGGCATGTAAGATTAGTAGGAATTGTCATTTCATTGTCTCAGGGAGACAGGCGTGAGATTATGTATGTATAGCATTTCATTGGTATAGGATTTTTCTTCTTATCTGCTCGATTGAGTTGAACAAGTCAATACAAAAGTTAATGTATGAAATTGACACTAACTTTCCTCAAAAATTTTAAGTCAATATAACATCATCATTTTTCTGTGTGCTCATTCGACTAGTGTTGAAATTCCATTAATCAAAGACCGATGACGAAAGAGAATACCTAATTAAAATTAAACCAGATAACAGTCCTACAATAAAAAATTCCTCCAAATAAAATTATATATTATTTATTATTTAATACCACAATAATATAGGCTTATTTAGCTTAACCTACTAATTCAACACAATACTGCAGTCACGATTATATACAAACACTTTAATAAACACTGGTAAAGCCAGGTGCTCATAATTCCCTCAGTTCACAGCGCTCTCCCTTTGAAATACATTATTAACTCGGGTTATGTGATCGATGACCGATTCCGACTTACTTGGGTTTACTTCCACTCGATTATTGAAGCTATAACTCATGTTCTAGGTGTGCTGTTTAGTTTTGTAAAGGATTGGGACTTAGAAAAATGTTTCTATGAAAACTATCCTGAGACATACTAAAATAATTTAAAGTCACGGATTTCTCACGTGAAGTAAATAAAAAAACGTGCGCTGCTCGTAAATAAAAGAGAGAGAGAGAGAGAGAGAGAGAGAGAGAGAGAGAGAGAGAGAGAGACTTGAAACTAATAGAGATTTTTTCAGTATATTTAAGTAAGTAAATCTTTATTTTTAGTTAATAAGAATCCTGTTGTGACTTGAAACTAGTTGAGCGTTTTTCAGTTAATTCACGTGAGTAAGCCATTGTTTTATTTTTCGCTCCTGAACAGTTAGACACGTGTCTACTACGGAAAAAAATAAGCTCTCATAATTGTAATTTAAATAAAAGGAAAATAATTCTCCAAAAATAATGTTACAGACGCTTGTTGATATGCACGGTTTTCCTCGTACATTAATCCTTATTTGCCCTTCTTTCTATATTGAAACCAAAATATCTTCATAAGAATCTAACAGATACTTTTTTAAGCAGTATAAAAACTCATATATTTTTGAAGATATTACTGAAAACATAAAAAGTTAGTTCATAGAGGAGTCGACTTACAGAATCACATATTACATCAATTTTGCCCTAAGTTTACCTCCAATTTACCATAATCCTAGGGATATGCTGTAACAGGCGTTGCACCATAAGGGCTCCGGAGCAAGTCTAATTAGAGGACTCGGTACCGCTTATCGAGATGGTTTTAATGAGGTAAAAATCCCACACTCCCTTGTTTTTCTCCCTAAAGTGCTAGGCACCTTTTGAAGGTTTTCCCCCGTCTTAAAAAAGTAGGTACTCTTATATTATTGTACAATCATTTAAACAATTCACTACTCGTATTATTTCCCTAGATACCAAAAATTTTTAGACAAAATCAAACAAACACCACCTCAATATTCAGTTAAGACGAAGGAAATTAGCACTTGCCTCGTCAGCCAATCAAATTACTCACAATCCGGTTGAACTTCGTGACAGCTGATGTTTATTTACACGGTCACACATCAACCTATGCATAACCAGTATAAGCTGACCTGTGATCATGTGAAAACTTCATACAAAGTGAGGTCATGATAAAGTGGTTATGTGTAGCGGTGTGTACCGAAATTATTTACTTATTTGCTCTCCCCAAAGTGACAGAACATCAAATGTAACCTTTGTTTTCCTACTAATTAATGCTGACTATTGTGGCTTTACGACTAGTGGACGGGATAATTACTAGTTTATACGAGTCGCGCGAGTTCGTGTGACCTTGGTATTATATTTAACAACTTGTATTACACGGATGTGAACTTATTAGAAATTCTTTCTTTATTTTTGATAAACTTTGTCCTATACTATGATTTTCTCCTATGTCGTGTGTGCGTTTACAAACATACAAACACATACACATATCCCACCCAGAAGCGATTGGATGATTTTCATCCCTCAAAAAAAAAAACCGATACAACAATTTGTGTGTCACACAAAGAGTTGCTCCGAGCGGGAATCGAACCCGCTACACGTTGCGCGGCAGCAAGTTGTAATACATTTAACGAAAACACAATGACTAGCTGATCTATTCAGAATTTCTACTCCAAAAAACTGAAATTTCTAATATTTAAATAGATAATATTATTCAAATGAAGTCTTCTGAAAAATGGCAATAAACGGTCTAACCAAGTAATTACTATTAAAATATAAATTAACTTTATAAATGACTGCCCTGGGAATAGACCCGAGGCCTTTAGAAGCCTCTCTAACTTGTTGCTAGGAATAAAATTCAAAATTAAGGTAAAATATGTCCAAGAGCCCTTGTCATAATTTTATCTTAATGTAGGTAAATATTAAAAGAAAATATCTAGTTACTGTAAACTAAAAAGGTCATGGATAGAAAATATAAAAACAATCTATTATTTAGAAGCTTTTTAATTCTTCAGTCGGCACAATTCACAAACTCCTTTCTATAATTATAAATTTTCACAGAATCTATCCATCTTTTGATAGGTCGTTACTCCTACATTTCTATTTACTGACATTTAAAAATAACGACCAACCAAATGAGCACAAAGTTCCATCTAGTATGTACACCTATTATTACATACCATCTAGTACAGCTAGTACACCAATTATAATGACTAAAAAAATCTCTTCTCTTCAACCAAAAAAGCCATTTATAAGTACATACAATATTATGTACATACACCACATATACTAAAAAAAACACACACACTTCCATAATAATAATTCTTTTACCTTATTTAACGAAAAACACTAGGGCAACTAGCCGACAGTACCTACATAATTATACTTGTCGGGATCCAAGCCTAATTCGCCAGTCTCATTATTATAATCAAGACCTTCTAAGACCTTCGGAAAGAGGTCCATTACCAAGAGGGATCTCTGGGAAATATATTCCTACATATAGCAGGATTTTGACCCCTATTTTTTTGGGTTTTGGAGAAAAGAAATGGTTGAATGTAGTGTAATAGTTTGTTTGACTTCCCAAAAAGTGAGGAGGTTCTTTTAAAGTTAATAGTATTTATATTATGTACTAGCTTTTGCCCGCGACTTCGTTCGCGTGGAATAGTGACTTCCGGCAAATTTTTGGTTTTAACCACATAGTTCCCGATTCGTTAGTATCCAAATTGTTCTTTGATATAATAAAACCAATGTACAAAGATCTCAAGAATTATTTACACATACGCAAATCTGTGCACATACATAAATCATCAAAATTTATACCCTGCCTATCTTTTGGTCTATTCAATGCTCATATTTCTAAACTCTTTCACTCATTTACAAACCAATCAATAACCCAGTTTTGAAACATGGGGAATGCGCGTGCCCTATTCTATTTATCTATCATATTTAATAAAGCATTGTACGCAACCCATATCTCTAACTATCACACATATCTAGTGTTAAACTAAATAATTTAAATGTAACGTTAAAGCATTCCGACCAATTTTATTAAAAAAACTAACTAAGTAACTACTAATACCATTTTAATCTGAATATAGAAAATACATATACGATAGTGTTACTATGTGTCGATTTTTCTTTGAACTTTTTTTATAATAACTATTGAGAGACAGTTTAAGATGGAACGCTAAAAAATAATCATACTACTCACGTAAATTATATACTAGTAGAAAAGCTCGGCCGATACTAACCAAATGAATGTTCGAGTCACAAAGGGACTCTTCTTTATGAGTAGCGGCGACGTCGCGCATCCCACTCTCGCGTCGACGACGTCGCTACATTTACGTTAGAATAAACTTTATTTATTTAATATTATTTTTTTCATACCTTTTTTATTTATAGGAATATAAACTAGAAATAATTCCACTGAAAAATACAATTAAAATTATACTCTTTTAAACAATCACAACCAAACAAAGATAGCAACAAAACAAAACCTTAATTTCTCCAAAGTTGTGACAAGTAAAGGCCATTATAATTTACCGCGGACGACCAACAAAGTTTTAAACAGTATATTTCTCTATAAACCCCATGACCTTCCATAAATAATACTAAAACGCCATTTATTTCACCCTAATCTCGTTCTTATAATCCTCGAAATAAACATTTAAATCAAAGGAAATGAATTACATAAGAGATTCCGATTAAATACCTATTAAATAAGAATTGCATAAACAACATTCTGTTTAGTTTTGCAGACGGGCCGGATATGCGAAAGTAAATTGTTTATATGTACAATCATATGAAATTACTGAATCAATCACATGTGTCTCGTCGGTCAAGTGCTCGTGTGCATATTCTGGGCTAATGCATTGATTTTGGGTCTCGGGTTGATTTTGTCTAACAAGATCATATCCATCATCATTATCATTATTAAAGCCGCTACATATATTTTATTAACATATATCATAGCTACGTCTGTGGCGATTTTTATCATATCCAATTGACTTCTATACTACTAGGCGTAAATTGATCAATCAAAAGTATTTGACTGAGCTCTTGAGTTTTGCAATTTCCAATTCTGAAATTTTATTAACATGAAATGAAAATCATCATAATCATTGAATTAAAAGAACTGCCCAGGCTGTCTATTTAGGTGGGTTAGAAAAATTATTAAAGGTTCAAGTTTATCAGAGAACACTGGTCTCTATCAATTCTTTACTTATATAATCATCTTTTACAACACTAATAAGAAAAGTAAGTGAGGTGACAAATGACTACTCTGCCGTCTGCATACAACAAATTGAAATCAATAAGGCACTGTCTCCACGAGCGAGAGAATCTCGATGATATTATATTATCGTCGTGACACGTATTTCTATATAATATTTATGAATGTATCTTCAAACGGCGATATTTCTATATAATATTTATGAATCTCCAAGTGACAATGTGCGCGCGTAACGTGGTAGCGTCGCTACTGGTGCGCCCGCCGCGCACTCGAAGCTAAGTCGCGGTGGACATTCTGTCAAACGCAGCGTCATTTCAGCGTAAACTCTCGCCGACACGCTGCGATTCCAGCACAGATCGTGACGATACACGCTTGTAGAATAATCGCTCATTCGTGGAAATTATCCGACGATAGAAGTGGAGACTCTTTGCGATTCTCACGCTCGTGGAGGCAGCGCCTTACTGACATTTGGAAGTAATGAAGCAACATATGTTTCAGAAACAAATCGTGAGATCACACAGGAAAGCGCACATTTATACCAAGGACTTATGAAAGTTGATTTGAAATCTCATTTCCTTCATGAATCAGTTTATTTATGTACATGAGCAATTACTCGTATTAATGTCTTATGGTACCAGTTGTGCTGTTTGGAAATTAAATATATTTGAAGCTGGTTATTTATTTCGGAGATTGCCTGTATGTATTTTTGTACTTATATGCCAAATCATATCTAACCTACACATGTTCCCCAGTTAATCACCAATTTTGATATACATTCTAAAAATATGACTGCACGATTAGTGCGGTGGCTGGGCAACTGGCTGCCGCGCAACGGGTAGCGGGTTCGATTCCTGCACTGAGCAACACTTTCTGTGATCCACAAATTGTTGTTTCGGATATGTATTTGAAATTGTATGTTTGTAAACGCATCCTAGTGTGGGGCAACGTTATTTAAAAAAAAAAAAAAAATCTTTATTTATTAGTTCTGTATATAAAGAATTTATTATATCCATGCCAAATGCGTTCTCTATTGAGAAAACGGCAAACTAAATATTGCATCGTCCTTATTGATACGGAGAAAACCATTATAATTGCCTAAATGCAAATTCGCTAACTCCTTCCTAAAACACTCGGTCAAATTCACAACGTAGTAACTATTATAAGCAATTAACACATTGCCATTCTTTTCACACGCATCTAATGTTCAATTTAATAATATGAGGGTCAATGCTACTCGTGTTTCTATGCTCAAAACAACATGAAACGCATTTCAGAATTAATTACGTGTCTGAGCGACACAATAATCTATTTTCGTAGCACAGAATGACCAAATTTGAACTATTTCTGTCCAAAATACCAGTAGTGTGTACGGTTTAAAAGGAAGGGATATAAGGAAGAATTTATGGGAAATCTAATTTTAGATAGTTAATTAGTTATTTCCAGTATAGATAAGCTTTTTGCTAAAGAAAGGACACTATTCTAAAATATATTGATGAAAAATTCCGAATTATAAATTGATAGCAGAAATATAGAAATATAAATTGTTTCGGGTCTGGATGTCAAGTGTATGTGAACGTGTATGTTTGTAAACGCACCCACGACACAGGAGAAAATCCTAATGTGGGGCAAACATGAAAAATGTGATTGACTATGAATTATATCACAACTTTTAAGACGAACTTACAAAATGTCACTGCAGCATTTACTTCTTGCAATCATTTACTAATTTGTTAAAAAAAAAACAAAAGCAACAAGAAACACAATGCGATTGTAAAACATTTTATTTCGGCAAACTCCTTGACAGATAATAATGAAATAAGCTCAACACTGAATCTAAACAATCGAACTTTGTAAACGCTTCGTAAAGACTTAAGACTATTTACAGATTACAAATGCTAAATGCAAATCCAATGTTGACAAACAAAACAGTCAATGAATTTAAAAATAGAACTCGGTTACAACGCCTAATGTGTTTTTCCGTGTCGTTTTCTTCTAAAACTATACAGGGATGTAATTAGAAATTGACCTTTCGACGGTAAAATACCTAATCTTTATAAACAAATTTCTTACAAACCGCACCCAAGATTGCAATCATTTCCTACTCACTGATCTTAAAGAAGATTTCAGAAAAGGTTTCACAAGGCACTGATCCTTGAATAAACTTGGATCAGATTTTTCCCACCATAATACAGAAAATGATTTGAACCATCGAGAAGTTTCTCTCTTCAATTAATTTCTCTATTACCGCCCTAAATTATTTCGACAAAACATTTTAATACTTTATGACCTTGAGGCGTTTGGTGTCACAAACAAGTATTTGGAGAATTTCCCCTAATACGCTTTCCTTGTGAAACAAAAGGTCGAGTCATGTTCATGGTTGTATGTATGTTATATGTACATAGGCTGTCCCAAAAAAATAAAAGTCGAAATTTTTGAACGCATACCCTCTAATTATTTTCGAATAGTGTCAACATACACGTAAATAAAGTTTCATTTACCTAGAAGCACAGTAACCCGTGCCGACTTGCCTAGATACATGTCAGTACTAGCATATTTTGACGCGTCGGAACTATCGTATCGCAGTGCTAGTTATTACTTGTTTGATTTATTAGGGAACATATTGTTTTCGTTTAGTCAAGATGTCAGGGGTATTCCGCAGTTCTAAAAAGTACATATTCTTCATAGGTGCTCTAAAACATCAAATTATCGGTTCGAAATTGCCCTACAATGGCCAAGTGTTGGCAGTTTAGTTTTACAACATTTGCGAAAACAATATAATCAATGAAAGGGTAAACCTAACTATTCCTGAGTGCATTAGTTATTGGGGAAAAGCCCGTATATCAACTAACGCTTTACCCAACTGTGTTAAGAAGCTAGTAACCTTATACCAAGTTTGGAGAGATCTACAAAATAATGCGAACAAAACCCAAGACTTATTTAAACGGCCTCATCAAGTTTATCTACAATTTGGACAATTTATTCGACATTGCATATCAGATTTGACGCTCAATAAAGATAGATGAAGATAGGATCTTCTTGCAGTGACAGAAAGAGTCTGGCAGGCCTGGTCAATTAGCTGGAGTGGACAAAAACCGGAGCCTTGGTAAACTCGCTAGGTAGGTCGCAGCTCTGGATCAGGTATCAGCCCTACTGGGCCCATCTATGGTGGTCTGATGGCTCTTTGTGCCACACGGGTCTGGTTCTGATCGGGCGACGAGCTACCTTTTGATCGCCGTCCGCAGAAGGCACTTTCGGTGGCCAGAGATCGTTGCGCGATCCCTGACGCCCGGAGTACCTCTCGACGGCTGGGTCTTGAGGAGGTTCGTTTCTTACGCGTCCCGCTTCTTCCTTAGCTAGCATGACTGCTTCCCAGAAGGAGGAGATCGCATCCTATCTCCCTCGCTCCGAACCATGGATTGAACCAATGCAAATGCGAGAGGTCGCCGTTGCCGACCACATCCCTGAGGACACCGCGGTGCTCAGCCCATACAGGGCATACCGCCACCTGTACACCAATATGTTCCAACCTGTCTTTCAGGCGGTCACTATGAGGCACTTGGACTCAACATTGACGATTGTTCCATATGTAACTCGTCCAAAATCAAGGTTTTGTTCGATCATTTTAAAATTGATGACAGTTTCCTACACTAGATCCTATTCATAGTCAAATAGTCGAATGCTATTTTTCTACAACTAAAGGCAAAAATGTTAAAACTGAAAGCCGTTAATGATACGGCCAATGAGAGAGCAGTGAAATTAATGCAAGATTTTCACGAAAAAAATCACACTTGAAGAGGAACAAAAACAGTTGTTAATACATTGCGCACAGGAACACAGACTGAAATATCCTGACTGTAGAAGGATGCCATTAAAGAGGAAATTTTGTAAATAATATTATTTTAATAATAAATAAATATTTAAAATAATAAAAAAGATTAATTTATAACATTAAAGCTAACTTTAAGTGATTTTCCTTATAATCTCCATACAATTTTTTTCTTGAAACTTTGACATCAAGTCGGCACGGGTTCCCGTTATCCGATACCATTGATATTTTTTATTTTAGTTATTATGGTCAAATAGAAAAAATATAGAGGGTATGCGTACTTAAATTCGAAAAAATTTTTTTCGCCCTACTTGGCTGGGACACCCTAATGTACACATACACATATGACATGTATGGTAAAACGCTCAGACTCTGCCTTTATAACTGATGGTAAAATCAGTAGCATGGTATTTCAAAGGCTTGCAAATTGTATTACTCCGGGTAATGTACAAGTATTTTAGCCGTCAACACTGGTTGTTATAAGTAGTGTGATACAGGAGATAATTACTCCGAAGGTTCAATATCTTGATCGATTACTGAGCAAGAGATTTGTGAGCAACAAATTTTTGATCCTACTTGATTGTAAAATTTTCAGTTTCGACAGTTAAAAAATCCGCAACTGGCTTTTCATCTTAACCAATCAGTTTAGTATGTGTCTTGAGCAGCCTTTAGGGTGAATTGAGAAGTACACGTATAGGAAACCGTTGTCAATTCAACGACAGCCCCCAAAACATTGCCCGTGCCATTTAAATCAGACAACAAGTCAAGGACTGACCTTGAATTAAGGACGCATCGAAGGACAGATTGGATCTCTTCGCAAAATCAAATCGACTCAGTACAAGGGCGATTGAACAGTATTTTTTAATTAAAGGGGGAAGTCATCGGGATCTACTCTGTGGGGATCAGAAGATTTTCTTCCTTTTTGCTTCGCAACCAACTATCGGAGTAAGGATTAGGGTGACTTGCATCAGTCTTTATACTGATATTCTAGGCCAAATTTAAAGGCTAGCTACTGGTATTGGAATGGTTTGAAGTGTAGCGATAGACTTCCGCCTATTACACGGATCGCATGTGTGGAAAGTGGTTGCTACAATGATAATGTATACACTGCCTATCTTCAGGGATTAATGTAAAATGTTATATGCAAAGGCATTTTATGTATGTAGGAAATTCAGATACCCTTAAATTCCTCTCGCAGTACTTCTGGTATTTTAATAAAATGTCTAAACTTAATATGTATCTACCATGAACTAGTGGTCGCCTAGTGGTTGAAATTCAACCATATACGATTTAATTTACAATACCACTTAACATACGTTCAAGGATAATTTTTATTTAACTCAAACTCAAACAAACTCTTTTATAAAACTCTATTCATATGAGACGTCAATATCATCGCAATGTCTATCGATTTTTACGATCAGATACTATGCATGTGTGTGTAATGTTTTATTTATGATTTATGTACTTTATAAGCATTATTTTTGAAAAATATTAGCATTCTTCACTTCTCCTACACATAAACTATAAGTGATACTCTTAAATTCCTTACGCAGTCCTTCTGGAACTCTTATAAAATGTCTAAACTAAATATGTATCTACCATGAATGCTCCCTTCTAGTACTACCTTGGGTTTTTACTTAGGTAAGTCATATACCTGAGTTTGAAGGTCCTTGGCTCCAGGACCCAATTAAATTGAATTAGGACATCAGTCTACACTAATTAGTACCTGTTGTGTGTGCCTTTAGGGCTAAGACAAATGTTACGAAGGCAGGGTCTATCACCTGAATTGTAAATTGTTACTGTACATTAAATCAATGTTTAAGTTTCATACTGTCTTTGTCCCAAGCTTTTTCTAAAGTACATCATTATGTGTCAAGAGCCTTGTGATAGGCCTTTACTGGACTGTACGCCTCCTCTACATTCTCCAAAAAATCCTTAAAACGCCTCTGGTGTTTTCGGTTGTCCATGGGCGGCGACGATTGCTTACCATCAGGTGATCCGTCTGCTCGTTTACCGGCTTATACCATAAAAACAACGAAAAATGCAATTTAAAATTGTTCACTTAAAATATTCAATTTAACTATCACATTATTTGCAACACAACTTTATCAAAAGTACAAATCGTTGATTACGACAACAGTAACAGAACACTGCGATTCACTCTAATTACCAAGTAAACAATGTCTTTTTATAGCTTTATTTAATCTACGGGAATTTATGTCGACGTCCCACGTCACTGTAACACGGGGTATTTTAAAACTGGGGTAAATATTACTTGTTTACAAATGTTATTTACGTTTTATGATTGTAAACTGTGAAATGTTGTGTGCAAATAGCTTTGTCATTCATGAATGACAATCTACGTTACTCGGAACGTGTGATCTATGTAACTGTGTGCTTTTTTGCTTAGGGGCGACTGCCGGGAAAGCGGTCTCAGGTTCGATTCCCAAGTCAAGCAAAGCATACCTAGGATTTTTTCTTTATTAGTAGCATGGAAGCTGGAGCTATATCCAGTATATGGCAATAGGCTCACACAAAAATGGTGAAAAGGGCGTAGGTACGTTCTAGGTAGAGCGGCACTACATGCCATAATCTGCAGGTGTACCTCTGCCTTCCACTCCGGGAGACAAAAAGGCTTGACGATAAAAGTCAAAAAGACAAAATTAAATCGATCCCAAGACCTTGGCCAGCTTATATGACAGTCGTATAAAGCTCAGCATTCACGTG
The DNA here is from genome assembly GCF_023101765.2 of Spodoptera frugiperda. NCBI lineage: Eukaryota > Metazoa > Arthropoda > Insecta > Lepidoptera > Noctuidae > Spodoptera > Spodoptera frugiperda. The sequence goes on along the minus strand of NC_064231.1, from coordinate 10,843,062 downwards.
CCATGTCAATGCCAAATCTCATGACTGTCGTGATTTGCAAAATCAATAAAAAAACAAGGAAAATGCTTTCATATTTTTCTTATGAAGTTCATAAATTCATTATACCAATGCGGAGACATTTTATTCAGAGTAATAGAAAGAAATTTCATCTTAATTGCCTCAATCTTTCGTCAAATATGTCTTGAAAATCTTATTATGAACATTAATTTCATGAGCCAAAAAGGCGAGTGAGCAAACTAAACTGCCTGTGTTACACTTTTTAATTAATATTCGTCTTACTGACAGTTATATTATGAAGGGTTAAGTAAAGGTTGTTTTTTTTTTTGATGGAGGAAAAGTTATTCAATGACTTCTCCTGCCTTGTGCGAGGTGAGAGGGAGTGTCAGACTCGGTTTAAAATTATTTGTGAAAGTCCAGGGGAGGTTTTTAAAAGGTGAGATAAAAAAATATCTAAAGCGGTATGAAGTTTGCCGGATCAGCATTTAATAAATAAATAAAAAACTTATATCAAAATTACGCATAAAATATACTGCAACATTCTTTACACTTATCTAACAACAAAAGGATACAAGAAAAGAGGTCAGAACTGACTTATTATCCCAAACTCTTTGAAACTAGGTTGGAATACGCATCAAATGTAAATCAGATTTCTTGCATGTCAGTATTTCATAAGAAGCGATTGTCCTTCCTTGTGGAAAGTGAAGGAACAAAATTCGTGATGTTATGGTATGTTTCACCAGAATGCTTTTTATTCATCTTTTCATGTAACCTCAAAAAGGTTAGCAGAGATAAGAAATATAATTATTTTCGTGAGTTATGTTTTGAGTCTGTTCCTTTTCTCGACATACCATCTTCATAGTACAGGTGTCCACATAGATGGTCTAGCAAGTTAAGAACTATTAGTTCAGACTCAAGTAGGTAAATTATAACCTCTTTTAACTGTGATGTGGTAACATAGAATCAGTCTCATTACAAATGTAAAATGTATACATGTCATCAAGGAGGAATTTGTTTATAACATTAGAATTAAGACTAATTTACTATCACAGCAGTTTTATACAAACAGAGAAAATATAAAACCCAAAAACCGTCAAGGAGTAAAAGAGGTCACCATTTACACCGTTCTCAAGAACAGTCATTCAAAGTTAATATTCAAACTTTCCTTTCCAAATGTTTACGAAAACGGCAGATGTAAACAAAAGAATGACTTTAACGTTATTAAACGATGTTATTACAAACAAGAGAATCTTTTTTAATCTTACGATTTAAAAGATAACGTGTATAATAAGGTTCTTGGGTCCCTTACCGAATTTCCTTATATAACAATCCTTTATCTGGTTTCAAAGCAATTTACAAACGGTTAGCGTACCGGTTACACGGATAGGATTACGTTTGTGAAAGTTTTTGGTATTGTTTGTGATAACATACCTATTTTTTTTTATATTTTATCTCGTGGATATTTTCAAGGTTAGTGTAAACATTATGGTGTTCCAACATAACTTTTTTTGCGGGGTGATAATTATCCAATGACTTTTCCCGCCTTGGTTGAGGTGTGACGAAGTGTCATACTGTTACTGACTAAAAACCACCCCTGCTTTGAGTCAGAGCCCCGGTAACCTGTTACGTTGTCCGCAGCTCCAGATGTTATCACATACCCAGCTCTCGAAAAATATTTGTGAGTATTTTATTGGCTTCTAACTACTCTCTAAAACCAAAAACAAAATCTACCATAATGCTATTTCGTAAGTTCAATGAACTATGTTAAACAATTTAATAAATAATACATAACTGCTTACGACAGGCACGGTTTGTAGGGTGAATGGATGGATCTAATATTGTACGTATCCGTGCATAAGCCGCCATTGATCGGGTACAATACAAATACGCAATATTACACAATACACAGGATTGCGAGCATCTTGTCGTCAGCTCAATCCGTAATATTTAATATCGTTAAGAAAATCAGTGATTCGGTAGTCGATTTCATATATAACACGCCTACCTAATTGGAATTTTTTAGCATTATAATTTCTGCTGGTGAAAAAGTTAACTTTTTTTTCAATTACTTATTATTTGCCAGCTTCTGTCAGTGGTTTCGCCCGCGTTCCTGTGGGAATTTTTTTTTTCAAAATCCGTTCAGTATTTTCAGCGTGATTGATGGCCAAATATCCAAACTTTCACATTTATAATGTTAGTGTGAAACTACTGTGTACAATCGTTTTCAAAATTTAAAAAAAAAAAAAACAAAAAACCAATAAATCAGAAACATGCATGTCAGCTTTTACAAAATAACTTCACAATACCACGCAGCTTGCGTCCATTAAACTCGAAAAATGGTACAAATCCTAATAAAAAAAAATTAAATAACAAAATATCTTCACGCACCCAAATGAGAAGGAAAGAAAAGCAAACAAAGAAAATGACCGAACAAATAATTGAATGAATGAATAAACGAATGCAACAAAAACAAAACATCGCATCATTCCCTGACTGTAAAAGTCAGTAAAGCGAAATAGGTCATTGTGGTCGGTCCGAACTATGGGTCAAACATTACTTATGCACAGTTATGACTCGGACCTTACCGTTTTATTGAGGTTTGAGGCTTGTACCAATATTTTGGACCAAAGGACAAGTAATATACATGTTAAGTGAATATCTCTGCACGTCTTTTATTATGCAAACTAAGCTTTAATTATGTATGTGTGTTTCCCCATATCGTTAGGGAATTCTATAGTATGGGAAGTGATAAGATTGAATCTATAATGATGAGTGTTTTGATTATGAGGAACACTCTATACTAAATGCTACAACTTATGTAGGCTATTTAATCTACATTCGAAGTGAAGAGAAAAGAAATCATTAATCATTATAGTATATAATATTTTAGTATATTATAGAAACGTTCTTCTTTCAATGTATATTACTAAGAAAAGTGTGGGAGAGCCATGCTTCCCACACTTTATTTTTCTGCATTTCCCAACAACCCCGATTTCCTTAATCCCAACAGGCCAGCAACGCACTTGTAACGTCTCTGGTTTTTTGAGTGTCCATGGGCGGTGGCGATTGCTTACCATCAGGTGATCCACCAACTCGTTTACCGGCTTATATCATTAAAAAAATCTGTGTCTAATATTTGAGGTGATTTATTGACGTTCTCTTTTCAAAATGCACATTCCTAAAAAACTCCCACGCCATATAAACAACAACGTACACACATAACTCGTCAGCGTAAATTTCGGAAAGAGGGGTAGAAAAATTTGTCCTTTTCATACGAACGGAAAAACGGGTACGAAAAGTTTGTCCTTTTCATATGAATATTACACGCAGTACATTTACCTTTCACAAAACAATTAAACAGACGTAATCTCCGAACTTATCCCACATTTGAACCCACTGTCATCGTCCCGAAACTTTTGTCACTAGGGTTGTCATTATCCAGTAACTGTGATGACGTCACATCTGTTTCTGACGGTGTGGACGTGAGCAACATCTGACATCCCGAGCGTGTATTCAAAAGCCCTGTTTTATGATAATTTATGAATATTTTTGGTCATCGATGTGTCTGTGTGTCAGTGAATTTTTGTCACAATTCCATTAAAATGATTATCGAAACGATGAGTGCGTGTTTTAATAATGAAAAATCATACATACTTACATGTGTTCAGTGTTTTGTTTTTTTTTTTTTCAGACCCCCATTGTACACATGATTTTTTTGCGTTATCGGGATGTACTGACAACCCTACTTATTAAAAATACAGATTACTGTTCGAATCAGCAGAATTCACAGCTTATGTTAAACTGTTCAAAAGCTTCTTGTAAAATTTATGGATTAAAACCGATCTTTTGAAAAAAGACAGTCAATTGTCTTCCTATCTTTTTATTAATTTGTTTAAGTATACAGTTGATAACACAAGAAGTGTCCATTGCAATGCATTTCACTCGCTATTTCAAAGTCTAAGTTAAAAGATAAAGCAGGGAATCGTTGCGTCGTGATAAATTACTTTAAATTTATTCATTCAGAGTCACTGTGACACATAATTCTTGCTGTCGTCGTATTCTCGACGGTTGTCCACGATTGAAATTTTGCTTTGCAATTGTGTTCTATAATAATGATTGAGCAAAAGTTGTTGATAAAACTTCAGAAGCCTATATTTCTAAATATGGGGGCAGGAGAGTGTTTTTAAATTACATTAAGAGATTGTTTATTGTTTGAAGGAAATAATAATATAATTCTTGGTTTTTATAATACAAGCCAGTAAACTTGCAAACGTATCACCCGATGCATGGCTATAGGACGAAGTATGACTATTCCACACTTAAAACTATAAAAAATAAATTGTCACTCGTAACAGCTACAAACAATCGAAGAGATAAATTATTTAAAATTGTAGATAAATTAAAAAATGCATATTTACATATTCTTTCTAATGAAACAATCGGAGTCAACACACGAAACAAATCCATTCAACCTTAAACAAAAATACTCCGAATCTAAAATTTAAAATTCTAAAAATAACCTGTAAACACCGACATGTGAAAACGTAACACAATCAAGCGAAATCTATATCAACGTTGCGTTGTCACACGTACGAATGGAAAATAAACAAAAACACAACAAAAGTGGGTTGAACGTATTAACAGGGCCAATGGTTCGTGAAACGGGGATGCGTTGGTGAAACATAACTGTACAGTACCTGGCGATAAATATTGCACATCAATATTTAGCTAGAAAGAGTTGACCAAGTTACCATGTATCATCATCATCATCATTTCAGTCGTAAGAGGTCCACTGCTGAACATAGGCCTGCCTTAACGATTTCCAGTACCCTTAGTACGCGTTTGTTTTACGTTTAACGAGATCGCAACGAGAACGCGTTGGGCGCTCCGATTGGTTGGTTCATTCGCGCCGGCCAATCAGAGCGCCGAACGCGCTCTCGTTTCGTTTTCATTCAACGTAGAGCAAACTCGTACTAAAGGTACTACAGATCGGCTGATTGGAAGCAACCTGTATCCAACGGCTTCCTGAAACCTTTATCAGGTCGTTTGTCCACCTTGTGGGTCGATGTACTACGCCGCGCTTGTCAATGCGTGACCTCAATTTGAGAACCTTTCTACCTCATCATCGTCATCGTTATCCAAGCTATTTATTTAAAAACATGACACCTATCATTACAGACACACCTAATACTAATAATACAATTAAAATTTAATAATGTAGGTGCTACTACTAATCCAATTGAACATATTATATGTATTATATATACGTATGTCCAGTGCGTATATAGGTACTACTTATGATTATGAAAAAAATAATTGAGTACTCTACTCGAATTATAAAAATGTAAAAAAACTATGCACATGTAAAAAAAATCACAAAAACTTATCTTTTTTAAAGTCGATGTGCAATATTTATTGCTGGGTACTGTACATAACAATGGTCCGCGTTCGTGTGTCGTCGTCAACGAGTAGTGACACGTTATGCGGGTGACTTACGTTTATTTCATGCTTTGAATTACACTATTTTTTTGTTTGCAAAGAAAGAATGTATGGATTTAGTATGTTCGAGTATGTAACTCATGTTTGTAAATTATATTAAAATGAACATAATAAATTAGCGGTTTTATTATTGACATTACTAGAAGAAATGTATGAAGTAATATATTTTTTTTTAATTTTAATAGTCAGTAAGAGTAATATTTCCACTGTTGTGCTGTCATTTGGATAACCTTACCTTAGTAATAATATGATTTTGTTATATAAAGTCCTCTTAAATAACTTATTAGTCTCTTATAATGCAAAAATATTTTAGTTCTAGTTCAATAAGCCAATTTGAATTCTACAAATTTCTCATTTACTTTGAATAATTTCACATCAATATTAATTCTAATGAAGAACTTGTCTACTCTAATAATAATTATTTGAGAATAATTTGTGAGTAGACAAATTATTTGAGAATAATTTACTAGTAGTGACTATAAATTGCGCATCAATTCTGCGTAGCACCGCGTAGACACGGCGTAGGCGCTTCGTAGACATCTCGTAGACAGCTTGTAAACACTAATTACATACATTATTCTTGTATTAAATACAATTGAGGGGGTGGATCTAATTCTGTGTTGGCATTAATACAATAAATATGAGATGAGATAATTATTATATTTAACCATTGAAGGCTGTCAGTTCGATGTCCGAATGGAACGAGTATTATATTTTGACTTCGCTATTATTTTTTCCAGATTGGTCACTTCTGGAAATTGCTTGTAGTCTTTGATCATAGGCTCTATCTATCTACAAGTATGTTATAAGCCGATAAACGAGCAGGCGGATAACTTGATGGTAAGCAATCACTACCACCCATGGACACCTGGAACACCAGAGGAGACGGAGAACGCAACGCTCTTGTAACGTCTCTGGGTCTGGGTCTTCTAACCCTTAAAAAGGAGTTAGGAATTTAAGGGTTGTTGGGAAATCGGAAAGTATATCAATATCATAATGTCGGCACTATTTCCTAATAATCAAAAATACCATTATTATTGCTCCATTAAACTCGTTCAAAAAGAAAAATTTTAAGCTTTCAAAATTTCAACACATGCGTTATAAATAAATGATTGTTTTGTATTACTTGAAAACATCGTATAGTGGTAACCTACTTCTGTCTCGATGTCCATAAATTGTCGATTCGATGGTCGTGCACGCGTTATCTTACGGAAAGTGATGGATGATTGCTATCACAATTGAATGAAATAAATTTTGCACATCTTTGTACTGCGTTCCATGTGTCATTGTCGAATTTATTGGGGAGTCAGTATTTATGATATTTTGATACTTTGGGTTTGTCCTGCAGTTTTGCAAGCGTGTAAGTATGTATGCTCTATTTCTAAGTTACGTCACGTAATGCCTCATAGCTTATATTTCTCCAGTCCAGAATCCAGAATTTTATTTTTTGGTTAACTTAAAGGTTAAGTCAAGATTGATAAGTACTTACGCTTCATCTAATCAACCAATTTTATTGATATTAGACGCAAGTACATATTATGGTTAGGAGTTTGCAAAGGAAACCTTACAGTTTAGGGGAAATTTGCTAAAGCAAAGCTGCCCGTAAACACTTATAAAGAACACAATTATAATACAGTTTTCTACCAAAAACTACCACAAAATAAACTCCACATACATACAATCTAGTGACCCTCTTCCTAGTCTCCTTGAGATATCGGAATACATTTTATATTTCTGTGAGCACCTGCGCCCGTTCCATCAAGACCTAAATAAAGTGTCTGTTATACTAGTTGACACCTTCATTTTTCTATCCTTTGCGATACTAGTCTTACTGGGAATATGTTCCTTAGTAACATTTGTCATATATCGTTGGTCGAACGGTACTGCTGTGCAAAGGGCGTGTTTTGTTTTTCCTCATTATTTTAAGTTGCAATTGCTTAAATTCATGGTATGATTTTTGTGGTAGAAGACCCTTCTAAAGGTCTAAAAAAATTTAAAAGGCATTTTCAAATAAAAGCACTACGACATCGTCGTGGATACATTTACAAATATACAATTCACATACGCATCACATTCAGATCCGAAACACCAATTTGTTGATGATAATTGTCCGTTTTTTTTTTTGGGACGGGAGTAAAGTCGCGGGTCATATACAACATAAGAATGTTATATGAAAGTCTAAACCATATACTACATAAGAATGTTATATGAAAGTTAATACAAATTGTATTCACAATGTTATAACCTAAACATCAAAAATGTTCAAATCATCATATATGTATATTATATTATGTATAACGTAATCTCATGTTTACAAATTATGTCTCGTCTTTATCATATAAATTATTTAATAACATTGTGTATGAATGTGTAGTTTTTTTTTTTTATATTACTATAGCTGGGTCATAATAATCTTTGAAAAAAATATATCTTTCATATACCTAGTATTTGTAAATGACGTCATTCTCAAGGTGACTATGCCCTGCCTCACAACTCCGATGAGGACAATTTATGTGTGTAAAATGTCTTAGAGAAAATCTTAGTGTGGGGCCACGATTTAAAAATATATGTAAACCCACACATTGCTATATGTCATGAACCTCATGTTGATAAAGGCAATGAGCACTCTCATAAGATTTTTTTCAAAAACCGAAAATCCAATATTGTTGCCCAGAATGCCCCTTACAGGAACACTGAACACTCCACTATCGAGGCAGTTAATTTCAATATTAATAAACTAAATAAACTAAAAAATCACGGTTTACTCACGTATATAAATGGAGAAAATCTCTACTAGTTTCGAGTCACAGAGGGACTCTTCATCATGTGCAGCGTGCGCAAACGCGGCGACGTCACGCAGCCTACTGTACTAACTAACTAACTAAACTGAACTAAAAGTCGAAATGTAATGTAGTTTTTAACATCCTACTCAAAACGACTGTCCAGCCTAAGAACTCAACTTTTAATGTGTTTTTTTTTTCATCCGAAAGTAATAAAGATTTTGTAGCGAAAGTTTTCAAGAACTAAACCTCCAAGGCTTAGTAGGACTCGTAGTAAAAAACTTCAGTTTATCAGTGTTACTTGTACTTAACGACTTCAACTTTTCTTTAGCCCTACCCTTAAATCGAAAATGTACTATTTATACCACATATGTATTGTGAAAGTAAGTGAGAGAAAATAATAAAAAGATTTTCGCGTTTTTGAGGTTAGAAAATATTTAAAGGCCAGTACTTTTTTCAATCTGTATTTCCGCCATAATACATAATATTATTGTCAATGGAATTAACCTAACCTAAATTATATTAATTATTAATTACTAATTATATTATTATTTGTATTTGCAAAGCCAAAATATAAAATCTATAGAGAGCACAAAAAGCAACTCGTTTTTTTAATTCATTGCTACATGATGTCAAAGTTAGTTTGTTTGGATGTTTGTATGAGTGTACGTCAATCATGCTGAAACTATTGAACGGATTTTGATGAAATTTGGTATACAGACTGACTTAGGTGATATCTTCTTTTTATCCCACGGGAACGCGGGCTAAACTGCTGGCAAAAACTAGTACAAGATAATTGTACTTAATTAGTAGAAAATAACTGACATTTGACAAAAAACTTATTTCCATTTACCTAAGTAGTTATAACAGTGACTGGTAAGGTTTAAATAAATATCAACGAATTTTCGTTTGACCTTTTACAAGTAGCTACCAAAAATCTAAATAGGTACCTTTGTTGATAAAATTATCTACGAAGGTACCGTAAGGAAAGGTAAGATAGAATTATTCAGCGGTCTGAAATGTGACAGTAGAATAAATTATGAAAATATTATTGTGTGTTACAAAAACAATTTGTAAACCTTTGATAAAAGTAGATATAACACAACATTACGCCCCTTAAACTTTTAAAATATAAGGCAGAATTATAGGGTGTTCCGTGTTCCAGTAATCTGTACCCTTAGTACGAGTTTGCTTTACGTTTAAAGTAACCGAAACGAGAGTGCGTTCGGGGCCCTGATTGGCCGGCACGAATAAACTTGCCAATCACGGTGCCGAACGCGCTCTCGTACGTAACGCAAACTTGTACTAAGGGTATCGGTTACGTTACTGTATCGATTTGTAAAAAAGTACCCTGATGCAGTACCAAGTCTAGTACATTATATGCTAAAATTAAAAATAGAACCATATTTCTCCTGACCATAAGAAAAATATATACTAATTTACTACTAGCTTTTGCCAGCCTATTAAACTGTCTTTATACCAAATTTCATCTAAATCCGTTCATTAGTTTCAGTGTTGATTGGCGGACAAATATTCAAACAAACAAGCAAACTTTAATTTTCATAATGTTAATGTGATATACTTACATTTTTATATAATAGTTTTGGCTTTGCACTTGTATACTCAGGTTCAAGTGAGATAGTACCTCAAACGATTTTGCATTTGGCCCTATTCCAACACAAACGTACACGTAGTCATAACGCTTCAAACGCAACGTCAGCTCTACACCAACACAGCCAAAATTAAACCTTAAGCGTGTGAGATAAGGTTTAAATAATAAAACAGGAGGTATACAAACAGATTTGATTGGATTAGTGTCATTATTTTGTATGAACATCTAATATCATTCACTGTATCGTTGATCTACTCAATAAGTAGGAAAAGGAAATGTTGATTTTGGTTCAAATCGTATTGAATTTTTGTTTTGATTTCAATAGGGATGTTGACTGGTATGAAAATAAAAAATCTATTTAGTCCATCAGTTAGGTAATGAAAAAGTACATATTAGACATTTTTTTTATTTTGTCGTATAATCAAACAATATTTAGATAAAACGAATGAAAGTTTAGTATTGGGAGCTGCGTACGTCATTTCTATAATATAAAACGTACTTAGGAGTGACCTTACATGATGTTTCAAATCAATATATTGTCGAAAGTATTTGTTTCTATTAGAAAATAAAAAAATACATGTGTAGCTTAAAATTTTAATTACATTCAGGTAGACACTACTTTCTGATATTTATTTGTATTGCCTTTTCTATAATAGCTAAGAGTTTAACTTTATCCAGAGTTTCATACAAAAACACCAGTATTTCTAAGCAGTTTCGTGTTCTTTTATGTGATTTTTCTTATTAAATTAATAAATAATTCCCATACCATGTTCTTTTCCCTATCGTTCATGTTTATCTATTAGATTATTCCTTTATCCCTTTGTTGGCATACTCTATCGAATTTTAACTAAATCCCTAAACAATATGCATACTAATAACTCTAAGAAATAGTGCCAAGAATATCTAAATCCTTTGAGCAATGAATTTCTACATAATCTGATTATCTTCCGAACAAAAACATGGAGGAATTTCATATATAAAGCCAAAATTATTTATTTCAAATAGACCAGGAAAGCACTTTTAAACGTCAAAGCAAATATTAAAAATGTATGTCTGTCGGTCAGTCCTTTAGTGAAGCTAGTTGCTAGTTCCAAAAAGTCGATTCCTTTGGAGAGGAAAGAGCAAGAAACTACATATGAAAATGTTGGTATTTTCAAGATGTAGGTACTAGCTTTTTTTTTTAGATATATGGATAAATATTATATAGAAGAAAGATATTGTTTAAAGAATGATATGAAATAAAGAAGAATTAGTAACAAGATGATGTCTGATAAGAAAGAAAGGAAAAATAAGACATTAGTGCCAACCCCTAAGTAACTTAGTAATCGGAGCTGCCGACTGCCTAACTGATTTTGATAAGCGTCTGACACTCCCTCTCGCCTTGCACAAGGCGGGAGAAAACAGTGGATAATATTTCCCACTTTAAAAAAATACTAACTAATATAAGCACCCACGGCACACAAGAAAATCCTAGAAAGAGGTAACTTCTTTTTAAAATAAATATAAATCTAAGTAAACATTTATATTCAAATATTTAAAGAAATATATAGTAAACATTCATCTTTCATTTTAATACACACATAAATCATATTAAACTTCACAGACGAATAGAAAAAGGCCTAAAGCTAAGTTTCAAGTTTACAAACATTCCACTAAACAAAAATTTTAAATAAAATTATTAATAAGAACCAATGACTTTTGAAACCAAATGATAACTTTCAGTTAATTTAGTTTTAATTGACTTTCTTAAACTCTAAATGTGATCATGTTTGAGCCTGCACATGCATACTGCCAGCGCCGTTAACTTTTTATAGAAATACTAGCGGACCCGACAGACGTTGTCCTGTCTACACGTCTTTAATTAGAAAATTTGTGGGATCCAATTAAAACATTCCAAAATCAACAACTACTAATAAATTAAAAATTAATTAAAATACATTGTCCAGCGGACAAAATTGTGAATCTAAACCATTCTCAGATCCCCTTGAACACACACAAAAAAATTCATCAAAATCGGTCCAGTCGTTTAAGAGAAGTTCAGTGACATACACACTTACAGAAGAATTATATATATAAAGATAGATACATACATCAACAGCCTTGCCAGCCTACTTGAATTAGTTAGCAGTGGCCCACTGCTAACCAAAGCCTCTTCTCACATAGCCAAAGCCGCTTGCTCAATATAATTAGAAAATATAATCCCAGGTTTCCTCACAACGGATTCCTATACCAGTTAGTCAGTAGTCAATGGTGTCTAAATACTCTTAATTTTTTATGCAGAATTTAAATTGATATTGACAAATAAGTACTCCCATATTTTATTCAATCTTGAACTGACTTTTTCCTAAGCGTATTAAAGTTTATCATACACAAATATTTTAAAAATTTATACGTTTATCCCAAAGTTTTTTAAATATTAGTACAGTTTAGAGACACATTGTATAGAACAGTAAACTCCACAGATTGTTTTGACTTACTTAGAGCTGAAGTAAGGTCGTTACAATCTAGACTAATTAAATTGTACTTCAGGATAAAATGTAAACATACGAGTAATACCATACTTTTTAACAATCAAAAAGAATAGTTAAAAATGCGTATATTAATATAATTTAAGCCTTAAATTCTTTTCACTTATAACGAGTCCTTTATAAATAAAAGAGGCGCTGCCGATGCAAATCGAGCACAATTCCAGACGGATTTTTGAAAAGATTTTTTAATACTTTATTATTTTGCTATAAAGTTTAAAATCGAATGTTCTAAAATGGTAACATTTGTTATCAATATTTGTACCCATTTCATATAAAATGTAAGCCCAAAGAAGATTACAAAATACTTTCCAACGATTGACAATCACACTCAAGTCAAGTCAACCAACCATCTCAAACACAAAATTACGTCAATTACGATCCATTGAGTGAACTTCCTTGTTCTATCGTAGATACAACTTTACGACCAATTTAAACAAATCTAAAACACTTTTGAGTCCTGTCAGCTATAAAATGCTTGGTTGGATCTGGGAATAAAAACGTTTGAAGTCAATGTTCGGGGAACTGGTTTAGGAACTAGAAATTACAATGTTAAATGAAAAAATTACACGGGTTAACAGGATTTAGATACTTTCTAAAACAATTTCCTCATAAAGAACTAAGTACATTGCACATAATTTTAGAAGGCACTATATAACACGTTATAGTGTAGGACAGCAATGCTTCGACACTATTGTGCCGTCTCGACCGGAATGATACCACGGCCTCATGGAAAACTAACGTGAATTAACGGTTAGATTGTGTTTCGTTGTGGAAATGGGGTTAACGGAGACCCAATTATCCCGCTTCCCAATCTTCCAAATCCCCGATTCCCCAAAAACCCTTAAATTCCTAACCCCCAAAAGTAACGCTTCTAGTGTTTCAGGTGATCTGTTTGCTCGTTTACCGGCTTATACGGGTATCATAAAAATATAAAAAAATCCCCGGTCTCATATACTGATTCTTCTACTATTTATTCTTTCATCAAAAAGCCAACCACTAAAATAGACATATTTATTAACATAGCAACCCCTGATAAATAATAATCATATCATAATGTGAACATATTGCTAATCCAATTACATTAACACACGTATCGAATTGGTAACCCAATTTTTTCAAATCGATTAAAAAGAAATAAGAATCGAAAACAAAAATATCGATTTGAATGTTTCAATCGTAATTCGATGCTACACCTCTGATTGAATCGCATACCGAATGGCAATATGGCGGTTTAAGTGAGCGGTATTGAATATAAATTGTTTTCAAAATTAATTACAAGATGAAACGTACAGGTTTATGCTAATGTAATTTCTGATTTCTTTATATGGATTCCAATGGAATCGTCTTGTTTGTGTATACGATTGGATTATTTTAAGCATCGTTGGTCGAGAGAAGTTGGCATGTAATGAAGACATTGTACAATACGTTTGTCATCACCGCTATTCTTTCCGAGTATGCCGTAAGAATTGACAGTAACTTAAACATTTAACTGTACCCTTTGTATGAGTTTGCTTTACGTTGAACAAAAACGGAACTCGAATAAACCGTTAGCATTATGAAACCAGGAATCACGATAGACGCTTTCGGGCAACCCAACAATTAACTTGTCATTTAAATTTGAACATGTAAATCTTATGTCATGCATTTTATATTTCAGAACGTCAATTAAAAGGGCTGTAAGCACGCTGTCCACGCGCTAGCAACGCGCTTACAGCCTTTTTATATTGTTAATGTTGATGCTTCGCCGTGCCGTCTCCATGCCATTGTTTATGTGCAATGATCTTTAAATTGTGTTCGGGTCCAATGTCCACCTGCTATGTGTAGAGATTATACATAGTTAGCCTATAGGCACCTAAAAGAGAGAAAATCATACTCCAGTAGTAGATTATCACGATTTTTTGATGTTATAATTCAAAGCAAGAAGTAATTGTCACATTTAATTTTAGGATATCTATCTCTGTTACTGTCTGTCTCCTTTCGTATAAGAGACGTTCATATATGTCATGTTATATCAAATTTAATTATATCAAAAGTACGAACACTGTACAGGTTTATGCTAATGTAATTTCTGATTTCTTTATAAGTATTCGCGGCGTATCGTCATATTTATGATCGCGATTGGTTTATTTTAATTTTGTTTTATTTAATAAACGTTTCGTTATCGGGTTTTTGGGATGTCGGCACGTTTAAATGGTTGATATAGTGGGTTGTTTGAATTTGTGAATTGACTTTATAAACAGTTTATTATGAGGGCGATTGGGGGTTCTTTGATTATGGCAATTATTAATTTTTAAAACGGTGCAACGTTTTAAAAAGAAAAGAAAATATTTTAGTTTGTTATTAGCGACTTCTACTAATACGATAAGCAGATTAAAAGTATTCGCTTTTCTATGAAAAAATATAGCCTTATTATTTTTATTTTATTTTATACCTTATTATTTTCTAAATCTTGTAGTATCAAAAGCCTGTAGATTAGTGACAAATAATACAACTATAAGAAGGCTATATAACGAGTTACCTCTATGCACCATTGACATTGAGTGACCCTTTCCGATCCACGTGATTTATGCAGGTGTCTAACTAGGTGAGTTAGCAAAAATATTACCTTATGCAATTAATATTATCATAGAGTACCTTAAGTATAAATTATGATTGACAAATTCAATGACACCCTGTTTACAAACACCAGCACATCAACCTACACCAACCAATCAAAACATTTTCGACCTTATTACAAAACTCGAAAGTTGGTAATTGAGTAAAGACATTTTCCAATTTGTAGTAGGTTAACCTGCGTACGAACATTAATTGTGATTATAATGAAGAATAATAAGGAAAAATTCGCGTCCACTTCACCCTGACCAAATTACCTAATGTAGTGAGACGTGTAATAATGATAATGGAACCAAAGCCAGATTGTCATTATAAATATTGGAGAATAGCTTCCGTTTTTAACCGACTTCAAAAAAAGAAGGTTCTCAGTTTATCCTGTATGTATGTTTGTGCGCGATTATCTCGCGTTTGGCTAAACTGATTTTGATGCAGTTTTCAGCATAGTATTTTTCAGATTTAGGAGAAGGTCAAACGAAAAACCTTATTTTTAAGTCGGTAATAAATTATATCAACCTGTTTTCACCAATCAGAACAAAACGAATTTCAATCAAAATTATGAATAAATGCGGACGCACTTAAATCGCGTGACATTGGCTCATAAAAAATAAGCTAAAAATAGGTTTTATCATTACATTACAATTACCTACATTATTTATCGATTTATTATTATACTTTTATAAATTACGCAAGTTTCCTTATCGTTAACAAAGTCACATGTCAAAAATAATCAGCATTTCATACGAAATATTTAAGATTTCATACGATTTATTTAAGTTTTGATTCAAATAATATTCACAATCTTACGTAAAATATTATTAAAAGGAGCCTGAAATGAAAACCAGGCCTCCATCGCTTCTCAGTAACTATCTTCAGAAACAAAAATCAAACATCCAATTATACTACAAAAACAAAAAAAAAATCGAGTTGAGAACCTCCGCCTGTTTTGAAGTCGAATAAAAATGCTCCGATGGACAAAAAAGAAAGAAAAATAAACACATTTTAAAATTGATAGGTCTTTTAAACTTTAAAATACATTAAATTTTTGGGCTGCTAGGTTTTAAAACTAATTTAAATCTACACTGGCCAACTAACTATCAGCACGAAGTAATAACATCTATTTAAAATTCCACTTTAATTACAAGGCACTAAAATTTAAAATTGCGCTTTCGATTTTAATGACTATAGTCACCGATCTATGAATATTAATGAAAATTAAAATAATACGAATTAATATTAAAACCAATTTTTCTTATCGACCAATTTTGCATATTAAGCAAAACTTTGGTTCTATTGATACATTTTGCATTTCATTTGATATAATACATTACATACATGTTTTCTTATCAACGGTAACAAAATCTTTAGTTTTTTTTTCTGTAGACACATTTTACGTATAATTTAATTTGATTTGAACATTTAAAATGAAATGAAAATAATTCATCCATATAATCAGTCAAGTTTGACTCACTTTCACCTCTCAAAAAATCTACTTATAGTCCTGGGATAGATTGCAGATACACACGAAAAAAAATAATCAGTGACCATTGCTCAGCCAATCTCTTACTGGAATAGAATTTTAAAGATGCATTTCCGACGATACATCCATCATGGACCATTTATCTTCTACGGCTCTTAGTATAATAGTCTCTCTCTAATGCTTAGGCCACACTACAGCTAAAACCATAACCATTTTTAATTATAATTGAAAAAAATGGTACAAGAGACTGCATTACCATTGTCTTTGAATTACACAATTGGTATCTTATAAATTAAATATTAATAAATACATTAACTTAGCTGATTTAACTATCTTAAAATGTCACTTAACTAATTTTAGGTAAAAAAACTATACAATTTTTTTTTCGTTTGTAGGGAATTTAATTATACTTTACGGCTTATAGGACGGTTAATCTCTCGCGGGGAAACACTATAGTGTGGCCTTAGCCTAAGAAAATATATTACCACTGTCAGTACGTAAACTCTGTCTAAATATAAAACAAGCAGACTAAACTAAAAAAACATATATATTGAGATTTTCTACACATAAACATTTTTAATATCTTGTTTGCATGAGTTTTGGTTTAAAAATGTACGCAAACACGGATTTCAGTACGCTGTGTAAGTACGTGGGTATGTGTAAGTAAATGTAATATGGGGTAAAAATACGTAAAAGATATAATATTATCGTTTATATTCGTTATTTACAAAATGTTATAGGATTCAAAACATAACTGGTGAATGGAAGTAGACCGAAGTGTTGTTACAATGTAACATTGTGCACATATTACAATACTAGATCGTGCACGTATTACAATGTAACATTGTAATATGTGCACCTCGGTCTACTTCTTAAGGGATTAGAAGCAATGATATTGTCTTTTGTTTATTTACAAAAGTGTTTAGCTCTATCCACAATTTTTACATGAATGACAAAACATAACGCCACGCCCTATTTCCCCAAAAGGAGGAGAGTAGGCAAAAGTATACATTGAACACAGTTACACTCACTTTTCACCAGTTACATGGTGAGTCCCATTGCATTGGGGAGTCATTTATCACAAAAAATGATTTTTATAAAAGATTTCTCAAATAGTTTTAGTATCTAACAATTTTATTCGCAACAGTATTTAAAACTCGTAGAAGAATCAGTAAAGTGTGCAATATAAACCTATGTAAATCATTTCGAGTTAACTACCTAAAATTTTCGAAAACATTTTCACTGAAATCAACATTTCTAGGATTTCATTCAATTAATTATTTCTTAGCAAATCTACGTCTAAATTTTCTAAATTAAATTAAATTTTGTTCTCAATAATCGTCTTTTGTTACAATGCAGTTTGAATTAAAAGTTGGTAATTTTATTATACAATTTGATACTTTAAATATTAATAAATATATACAAACTATAAACAAAGTATCGATATAAACAACAATTATATTAAAAGTTTACCAAACAACAGGTAACAAGAATGTGTCAAAGAGAAAATGAAGTTATTACTTACCGCAACTTAGTCTTTAAACTTCGACAAACTCATAACTAAGGATCAAAATGAATATAAATAAACATTAAATGAAAGAAATATAAATAAACGAATAACCACCTTATTACTCATAAATATAAAAGTGATTTTAACATGCACTCAATACGACGTGTTTATTTTTAAATGAAAGCTTTTTTGAAGTTTATTCACTCAAACAATGTAAGTTATTTTGTTTTTAGAATTTTTATTTTGACATTGATTTATAAAATCATTTGCAACATTTTATGTTAAAGTCGTTACCGTCTCAGAAACAAACTTTTATTACTATCGCGGTAAGATATAAATATTGTTTTAAATTATCTTAATTTATTTTATCACTTTACATTTCTCTGGCCTAAGGGCATTTAAAATTGCTCTCGATATTAACACGACAATTTTATAACTCAAGGAGTTCTGGTAAAATAAATTGATCGTAAAGATTTACTACGGTACAACGATGTTAGTAAATTATATAGTTAATTATGATTACTTACACTTGTCGCCTTGATCTCGAAACTGTCGAGTTCACAGCTCACAGCAACATTTTCAGTTCAAAACTCACTAAATAAATAAACAGTTTTAAAACTTTGCACTTTTGTAAAAGAACTAAAACTTCGATTCATACAATTTTTAAAACTAAACAAAAAAGAACAAAACCGAATTTAAAAAAGGAATACTATTTAATAAAATTAGGTGATATCATTCAACGACATTTTTACTTTTTTTAAACAGAGTTCTTTTTTCAAGTTTCCGAGCGCGGGAATTCGCGATGGCTGCGGGCGCGTTCGTTCGCAACCGCTGTTAGTCGACAAGTGAAATGTGTACGGCCGCTCCAGGTTCGTCACTCTATCAAACGCTATCCCATATATTCGCAACGACTGTGTCACTCAATTAAGGAAGATTACTAAGACTTGTATTTGATTCAATAAGTAAAAAAAATATAAACATAACAGTCATGCATTCTGAATTTGAATTAATTCAAACTTGTATCCAGGTTAACTGTCTCGATTGTCAACATCTTTCATAAATAAAATTCCTTTTCTTTACCTACCGCAACGATTTTCTTTTTTTTTTTCTTTTTGCACACGAATTTCAAATTTGGAATTCTTTGCAAGGTTTTAATACTTTAATTAAAGAGGATTGTTGCAATGCAATGATGTTTATTTTCTTTCATTTGTTTTAATAGAATGCATGGTATGGTACCTGTATACGTTTAATTCTTGATCTCTGTTTGTTGAACTTTGTTTTGCTCGTAAAATATTGCTTGTTATTGTTAGGCGTGTTCGTTAATTTGTTTCATTGTACTGTTTTGTTGCAGTTAATTTCCACACTACGTTTATAAAGATTGCTTTCAGTGAAGGTGTCTTGTATTTAATTCTTGGGTGTTTTTTTGAATAGATAGTGAAAATTAACCTGATATATCTTTGTTAAAAAAAACTTTGCACAACACTAGGACTTCCTCCTGTGTCTTAGGTGCGTTTACAAATACAAAATTTCTCATACGCAATGACACTTAGACCCGGAACAACAATCTCTGACTCACACAGACACTTGTTCCGTGCGGGAATCGAACCCGTGACACATGCGGCATACGGCATCCAGTTGCCCAGCCACCACGTCAACCGTCACGCGGTCAGTATATAAATGTTTTATGTATTATTTTCACTTCATAAGATAGCAGATTACTTTTTATGTGGTTGAAATGAATATTTTTTCGTGTTACATTATTTAATTAAAATATCTTTGTGGTTACAAACTGATAGTTGATTAAAACCAACTTACATATAGGTAGGTACCTATATTTTTATGTATACATATGTATATATTGTATCACATAAAGATTTCGCAGACTATCTGAACACGTGCCTCTCACACACTTCCGTGAGCACAATATGCTTATGAGGGATACAAAAATATCTTCTCGCTCATTTTATACGGCTAATAAAAGATTATACTTATAAATGCCTAGATAGCTACTAAGGTATAATAATACCATAAGGCCCATAAACTCTCGTGGGTGTCTTATATTTATAGGTGGACACAAATAACAAGTGTGGGAGAGCCATGCTTCGGCACGAATAGGTCGGCTCGACCGGAGTGATACCACGGTTTCACAGAAAACCGACGTGAAACAAGTATTGTATTGTGTGAGTGAAGTTACCGGAGGCCCAATTATAACAACCCTTAAATTCCTAACCCGCAAAAGGCCGACAACGCATCTTGTAACGCCTCTGGTGTTTCGAGAGTTCAAAGGCGGCGGGGATTGCTGAACATCAGGTTATCCGGCTGATCGTTTACCGACTTATACCATAGAAAATTACATTATTTTCTTAGAAGTACCAATTCAAGACCTTTTTATCTGTTAGTCGATATTTTGTTTGGCATTTAGCAATTATTGTATATACAATACACACAAAATTGTTAAAAGAAATCCTTTAATTCAATGGATTATATTTTTTATGTTCCTTTCAATAATACTTATAATTGAATGCCGCACTTATTATGTATGTACAAAATTGCAACCATTTGGCCTCCATTGAATAGCTTGTTATTTTTTTTGTATATATGTATGGTTGGTTAAGCTTATAATGTAATAATAAGATGTTGAATAGTACAGTCACCAATATAATGAATGATTCTAACATTCAATGTCGTTTGTAGTATTAAATTCGCATCACTGGGTACAAATATAAAAATGCTAAAGACAAATGCTGAAGGCATGACTCTACTTACCTACATATATACAGAATAACTAAACATAATGATACTTCCATAAGTGATGATTATTATACCTACTCAAATCCCCAATCCTTAAAATGCTTGCAACGCATTTGTAAGTCCTTTGATGTGACGGGTGTTTTTACGCAGCGCTGATTGCTTACCATCAGGTGATACGAGTGCTCATTTGTCAGTCTATCGCATAAAAAAATACGAAGTCAAGGTGAGGGACTGGGGGGACTGTTTAAAAAAGTAACTGACTATATTAATTTCCTAATCCAATTTGCTACGACTTTACTATTACTCGGTGATTAATAATAAATTGATAACTTCCTGAGTTTATCGCTTGATAACTACCACCTACCTGTTGATGTGGTATAATTTTATTAAGTGCTGTTTATTTGGTTAGGCTGTGTAGTCTATTATTATAATATACTTTTGTTTTTTTACAATACTAACATGATGTCTGAAATTGTACCCGGCTCAAAATATCCTTGTCCTCCATTACACTTTTTTTTATTTAAAAAACTTTGCCCCACATGATTTTCTCCAGTGTCCTGGGTGCGTTTACAAACATACAAGTTCACATACACATGACACCGAGACCCGAAACAACAATTTGTGGATCACACAAAGAGTTGCTTCGTGCGGGAATCGAACCCGTTACGCGGCAGCCAGTTGCCCAGCCACCACGCTAACCGTGCAGTCAAAGACGTGTAAGTGTCTGTACCTATTCCCTCAGAAGCTAAAATTCGTGATGTTATGTTATCATGTCTAAACAGCAGTGCAGATATAATTTTCAAAGCCAAGATATAATTTCAGTTGCATTCCTTAGTATGGCAAAGTTATGCGAGGATGTTCCATAGTGTACAATATGAAAATCCTCAATTATAACGCAGAATTAATTAATTTAACTAACCCCTTAACGTTACACATGTAACTTCAGGAAGCACAAAGTCAACCCATCTCAAATTACAAGTTGAGTTCGTAACAATTTTCCAAATAACTTAATTACATAATAACTCAAAATAATTACTTAACCGACACGATGGAATTACATACTAATATATATATGCACATACATACTGGCTTTTGCCCGCAGCTTCGCTCGCAATCTTTTAAGCGGTGGGAGGCAAAATGTCATGAATCACAAATAGTCATCATACCCAATTTTAGCTTTTTACCTTGAAAATTGCGAAGACGAAAACTCCGTACAAACTTCCCACCATTTCAGGAAATCGGGGGTTACGAAAATACGAAACGTACCTTATGTCACTCTTCATTCATTCAAGACTTAAAAAAATACACATATCGTGCCTTCCTTTCCCCTTGAAAGACAGACAAACAAACACACATACATTCACATTTGTAAAATTAGTATAGATGTAATATGCTTGTCAATATATGTGTAAGTATATTGAGATTGATAAGCAAACTTGTGAGCGTCGTGAACTTTAATCATTAGTAGTTTGTGTACATGTATCTATATGCAACTTACATATAATATCGTTCAAAGAGATGCTGCGTATTATATGTATAGTTATAGCTTCTGCAAACGGCTTCACCCGCGTTCCCGTAAGATAAAAAGTATCCTATCACCCAAGTAAGTTCATACCCCGTCTTTATACCAAATTTCATCAAACTCCGTTCAGTAGTTTCAGCGTGATTGACGGAAAAATATCCTAACAAACAAACAAACTTTCATATTTATATTATCTATTAGTGTGATATGTGTTATAGTTTTGGCTTGTTTTATTTCAAAGTACTTTTGCAGTCACTAGTTTCTAGTTCAACTGTTGGGAGTGTGATTGAGTCTTACATCTACAAAATGGGCTTCTCATCATTATTATTAAACACAAACAAAGGTCTCTCCTAATAAGTTACAGATTGATCAGTTTAAAACAAACTCTCAAATGGACCTCTAGTTTTAGTAAATTATAATCAAACTCATTACAGTCTTCAAATAAATAACTCAACGTTTGAAAGGGTCATTGATATTTAGCTTAAGGGTAAGTACTAATACTCGAAACCCCAACTGTTTCACTACAGAACAAATCTTTTCTTATTTATATTTCTAAGTGTCTACTTAATATAGGTACGAAGATTTATGACATCTCCAAAAACTGTGAGGACTATCACGCAACAAGATACATTGCGTGTTGATATTATGAAACTTTTTCTAGTACCTACACCAGATTTCTTTGCCATTATTCATTTTCTTTTATCTTTTGGTTGTAACCACAATTATACGGTTAGTTACTTTACTAGATTTTCTTAGACGTATTAACTCTTTTTATAGATTATTATTAGCTAAGTTGACTGTTGAATTCAATGAAATATTTTAAAATTTCGAGTCAAAGTCAAAGTCCAATCATTTATTCCAATTAAACCATAAATGGGTACTTTAGAAATGTCAACAAATAAAGAAATAAATAATAAGCTGTTATTCTGTCCGTCAGTGAATTTAAGTTCCAAAGTGTAACTTCGAAAGGAGAAGAACGAGCAAGAAACTTCATTCGTTACTCTTTCGAGATATTTACTATCATCAAGTGACACTACAGCTTTATCAAATAAGCGGAAGATTGAAAGCGACTTGTCTGCTTATCTGTAGGTATTCCATCAAACTAGAAAATCAGAGTATGAGAAATGTTGCACTGCATTTTGTTTGACAAATAAATACCTTTAGTACTCCGACCCGGACGTAGAAGCACTCGAGAGAGAGATTTGCAGTAAATATAAAATGGCAGACAAAGTGATGTACCAACGCGAATAATTTCTCAGACGTCAAAATCTGTAGTTTGTTATTTTTATTGGCCATAAACGTTAACTTCACTGGTACTGAAGTAAGATGCCATAAAATTTTTACTATGCACTTAACGTATCTTTCCTCAAAATGTAGGCAAATACTACTTACTTACTTACTTACTTTCACAATGTAAAACATACACAATGAACATAATCGCACTTGTTATTTACTGAGTTAGCAGTAGTCTAAGTTGTTCAAATAATACATTGTTTTATGTGTGGGAGAGCCATGCTTCGGCACGAATGGGCCGGCTCGATCGAAGTTATACCACGAGCTCATAGAAAACCGACGTGAAACACACACGCTTGCTTTGTTGTTAGAGCGAGGTTACCGGAGGCCCAATTCCCCAACAGGGTTTCCAATCCCCGACTCTTCAATTAAATTCCTTACCCCAAATGTTGATCCGTATGCTCGTTTAACGGCTTCTACCATAAAAAATATTTCTCCACTGCATTTCCAGTCACATTTGCCACCATCATCAAGAACAATTCTTGACAGACCACCAATCAAAGACGAGACAATCAAAATTGCAATCACTTACAAAGACACAATCAAGTTTTCAATAAAATACCAAACAACTCGACAATGAAAATCCTAATTACAGTATCGACGAATGAAACAAGTCCTTTGAACTTTCTTATTAATATCTTTAGGTAAAAGATACGAAAGTGAGGAAAATAATCTTTTGGAGATGATTATCAGTCGGGACATATGTGATGGCCCTGATAACCTTTTGGAGTCATGAAACGACGTGTGTTAGATGTGTGGGCGTGCAGACAAACGATAGTAATCAACACGACAAGTCGGTGAGATTAGAACTAAATTTAGTGACTATTTCGACTGTCGGAAGTCCGATAGTAGTAAAGATTTGGCCAAGTACGAATACATACTCAGAAAGTTGCAAGTTTTCTTTTTCTAAAAGTTACTCTTACAACATTTTTATTTGACTTGTTTGTCAGATACATCGTCACGCCTTTTATCTCCAGTAGGCAGAGGTAGATACATTTTGTGGCACGTAATGCCACTGTACAATGTAGGTACCTACACCTACTTTTCACAATTTATGTTGTAAGTCCCATGTAATAGGTGGTGAGCCTATTGCCATATACCGGGCACATTTCTAGACTACTGTTACTTGTTTGCTACAGTAGATATTTATTCCTAAAGTGAAGTGTTCAGCATAAAGTGAAGCAATTCGACATTCTCACAGATATTCAAGATGTATGTGCGGAAAAATAACAACGAAATAAATATGTGAATCAAAATCACTGAACCAGAATACTCGATTTAAAGTTACTTTCCATGGGGAAATCCTCGACGAATTGATGTATTTAAAATAAATAATTACTGACGCAAGCACGTTAAATGATAAATGATAAATGATAAATGATATTTATTTCTGTAAATAGATTATAAAATAACACTTTTACACGTCAATATTTCAAATAGCTAGATGAGGCCGGCATTTCCTATCCGACTACTCTGAGAAGAAATGCCGAAACAAACTCAGAGGTCATAGTCTCTTTTAAAGTCCAGACAAAATCAATTAAAGATGTCGGAGAACCGTGCAAGTTTATTCTGTAGTGGTCTTTTGAGGAAAGAACCACAGCAGTTTGAGCGGACCTGTTCAGATGGCAGCACGCATGTGTCAGTTTACAATGAGCTCAGCTGACGGCTGTTGCTGAATGATCCGACGAACAATACCAACCAAAAGAACATTTGGGTAGGCCACACAAATGCTCACACTGTCAGAATATAATTAACTAAAAGTGAAATGACTAGGCAAACTCTCGCGCGGTCCTCAAACTAACAATTTTAAAAATAATATGTGAAAACAAAAAAATATCGAATGATATTAATGTATATCATGTCAAATTGTATAAAAATGTAACTTGTGTTACAAACATGTCAACATGACCTGTGTGGACATTATAGCGGCTCACTCCCAAGCCTGACTATCATCTAAGTAGTCTTTAATTTTATAAAAAGCTTTACTATACAGTTTTTCTTTAATAACATTTTTAAATTTATTCAGGCTCAAACTTTGAATATCGCTGGGAATTTTATTGTAAAAGCGTATGCATTGACATCTGAACGAACCACTTATTTTCTTAAGTCTAGTAGTGGGAACAATATATTTGTTTTTACTTCTAGTGTTTATATTATGTATATCACAATACTTTTTGAATAAATTAATATTTTTGTGAGCATACACTACATTTTCATAAATGTATTGAGAAGGAACAGTCAATATATTAATTTCTTTAAATAGTTCCCTAAGAGAGTGCCTCGGACTAAGATTATAAATTGATCGAATGGCTCGTTAATTTATGACAATATTTTGTATGTTGACTGAAAAACATTAATCAGGTATCTTGTCTTTAATTATTCATGTAAAGTTATTAATATACTTCAGAATTATAAATATAACGACATATATTTTTTGCAATTAGATATATTGATATAATTATATCGATTAAAGGACATTGAACCCCAAAGAACTTGGTCAATCAGCTAAGTATAATTATAATTATCAACATGTAGGTGTAAATGTATAAAAAGCAACCTTATCCCCATACTAAATACGTACAAGTTCACATGAACAACTGCGTAGGTAAAGTCAGTTGGCGGATTTTATTTAGACAGAAGATTTTCTGCAGTTTCACTGACCCGTAGTTCTTTTAGTCTCGCGTGGGATTTAAACAATCCGCTCTTGCTCTAGTGACGTCATTATATTTATCTTTGCATTCGTAAAACTTCCATGATGTTGCATTAATGGTTAAACATTCTGAATTCATCACTTTGGAGATTGATTCTTTTGAAGATCAAATGATATTAAATTCAACCGGCGATGGAGTGTCCGATACGATATTTCAGTAATGCTCTAAAAAAAATTAAATGGATGCGTCTCACAGGACCACGTATTTAGTTTAATAGCTCATAAAACTAATAAACTATTAATTAAATTACTTATTAACAAACAGTTACCAAAATTAATTTGAAATAGTCATATTAATTTCATTTTAGTATCAACACAATCTACCTTAACTTAACAATTACTATGATCTAATTCAGAATCTAAGGACCAACTTTCACCAACTACGAGAGATATAATAGCTAGCACATGGCAACTCAAGTTTGTCTACCAAACTTCATATGATAATTAACTTTAGAAGACATACAGTACTATTTTGATACCACACTTACAAAATTAATTCAGTTTAATAGAGCAACTTCAGTTTAATTTTAACTTATCTCGCACTGTGACATGAATGAAATTTAATGGTCGCTGCATAACGCATAAATGGTCACAAGTTAAACCACTTTAGGTCTTAAATCCAAATTATTAACGCTCTATATCATTTGATAGAAATTGTGTGTCCTTTAAAACAAGTGAAGCTTGATAAAAGCTAATAAAATCATTGGACATAGTGGATAGCTATAAATTTCAATTGACGTTCAAACCACGTAAAATAAATAGGCAAAAGATTTGCAATAGTATTTAATAGTACAGTATAATATTATTTGTAAACAATTGAGAAACCTATATATTTCTTTTCGATTGTACATCTATAGGGTATTTATTCTCGAATAATGAAAGTAAATTGTATTGAAATAAACACCACAAAATTACCCGAGATCACGTTTGAAAATGAATCCAAATTGTGGTCCTTTGATACGATTTTCTTAATTAAAAGAAATGAGATCTTTTTATTCACATGTTCATTGTTCAGTGGCAGTACACAAAATATAGATATTGACAAAATAAGGAGTAAAACTTTTATTTTAAAGACTTGCTCCTATCTTTTTCTTAAAAAAAAAGAAATATAAATTACAAGATGAACATCGAAAATGACGTAAGCTTGATGACATATCTCATTATTTGTACCTAAACCTTCTAATCTTTTCATTAAACCAATGTACCAAAAGTCAAACAAAAAAATTCACACTGAGCCTTTACAAAGAAATCACAACCGAAAAAAGACCTTCAATCCAACCCCAGTCTACTTTACGTGCGCAGTAAATTAAATAAAACAAACAAACATCTTGTCATCTCGGTTTTATCACCATTTCGCGAAACAAGACTACATTGCAACTCATACAATTTCATATTACTTTTACACGCCATTCAGTTTGATATCAAAACCGTAGTGCATTTAGAAAATGAGTTAAGTTTTACTATTGCCACCAGATCGTAAAAAATGGACAAGTTTAATAATAAAGTGTATATAGGGGATGTAAGTCTAACAAGATGGCGCTTACATAAACGTGAAAGGATTTTTTATTAGCAATAAAGATAAATATGCCTAAAATACATGAGTTTGTTGAGCAATATTCATTTTTTATCTTGTACATACTTTGGTCTTTATAGTACCTGCGTTTACGTTTCACCAGCTGATTATTACATTTTAGTCTTCTACTTTTCATTATTTAAATCTAAATCATGCTAAAATTCACGTAAAACTAATAGAAAACTGAGACAGTTAAATAGACATGAAATATGAAAGCATTCGTCCAATTTCGTGCACGAAAATCTAGCAGAATTCCTTTTAAAATTGCTACAATCCAATGTTACGGTACTTCTCAAAACATCTACTAGTTAAACTTACGATTGACCTTTACCTAGAAAACCAGACAAAAAACATCACACAAATTTCTACAAAATTTTGAGAACTATCTAGCTTTCTATTCAACCCATGGGACCAACTGTTTCGATTTACGCAGCAATTTTCGATTTGTTCAATCAAATAAACACTGCGAATTTTTCAGTCCCTAAGAGACCTCTGACTACGCGACTAAAATAGTCCGTTTTAACTATTATAATAATTCTGGTACTAAAATATTAAATGTTTGTTGAATACGTCTCACACCAATATTTCCTGTAGGAATTTCTATTTTCGGTCACTGTGGTTATTAAATTAATGAGAAGAAGCAAAATATATTGTGGAGTAATTGTTATTCGTGTACTCTATTTTTCCTTATTCTCTTAATTCGATAAGACAATTATTTAATATGTTTATACATAGGAGCAAAGAGAGATGAGAAGTTCAGATTTTAATTTGAGGAATGTAAGTGAATAACCCTAATTTTTTTTTCTTGTCAAACTGAAATGAAATCACCTTGAATTTAACTTTTAATGCGTACTTTTTGTTAATTTATGTATACCTTTGCTGTAGATATCTTTCAAAACTAGTTAGAAACATATCCTCAAAATTATTGTTACATATATACATTATCATACATGGGATTGTTAGACTCGGCTTTCTAAAAAATTCAGTTCGTTATATCAAGTACTGTATGCGTTTCAAGAACATTTTCAATTTCAACCGCAGCGGAGAAATGTTGAAGTTCATAGCTTTTATGTAAGTTTCCATTTCAGTAATGGAAACTTAATTCTTATACAAGTTCTTTTAAATCCAGGTTAAGCAAGAATGTATTGTTAAATCTCTTTACTTTCAATTCACCGATAGTGAAAGTTTTAGGTGAATTAAATATTTAGTTTAGGTTTAAACCTAGAAAAATAAACTTGATACAAACTATTACTTAATCTATGAATTTTTATTTTTTGTTGAATTTACTAGGACCTAATCCCAAAACTTGGCCCTTTGCGTAACATGTGTTATTTTTATAGGAACAAACGAGCAGACGGATTATCTGATGACGGTTACTAACCAATGTCATCTAGGGACACATTGAACACCAGAGGAGTTACTAGTTATGTTGTATACTTGTGTATAGTTCGTTGTGTATTATTTTATGATGTGGTCCTTTCTCGGATAAAAGGACCAAATCCAACAGAAGCTTTTAACACCTGGACTATCCATAGAACTTCCATGACACTGTTATCAGACCAAAGTGATATTTTATTTTATCAATATACGTAGGTGGCTATCAAATTAACATAGGAGCCGGCCAGAACACTGATAAGATAAGGCATATTTGCCAACCACTTGTCGAGATTCACTTACCTGGATAAAACATTTGTTTTGTGCCAAATTTTTCAACGCAATAACTGGTTTGGATCGGTTTTATTTTATGAGTTCATGAAACACGATAAAATAAGAGGATTAATTGAAATAATTGCTTTCACTTTACACTTAATATGTGCATCTCTGCTTACTCCTTTGAGTGTTGAAAAGGGTAAGTATCCAATTTTCGCCGGTAATGTGTTTGCTTATTGTGTTTAACAAGGTAATTAAAAGGTACGTAATTCTGTAATTCTGAATATACATTCTTCATTCACATATAATATGTAACAAAAATAGTCGCTACAGGCAATATACAAGTACAGGTCAATAATCACATTGGTCGGTCAAAGACCGGCCCTTATTAAAATTAAATGAGGTATTCTGGTTTCATATTCTAACCTAAAAATCTCCTTCTAGGTTCAACAATCCTGTTACCCTTTACACTCTTCATTAACAAGCTTGAGGACTATTATTTTGTTACAGTAGCTAAAAAAACTAACCATTTTTTAAACTAACACTCTAAACTAAAGTACAAAATCAATTGCTAAATCAAAATCATCTTTATATAATTTTTATCTTATCTATTGAACTGAGCAACAATTATTATACTTATGACTTATTTTCTTTAAAGTCGTTAATTCACTGAAGTCTCACTCTTGACCGATTCTCACTGATTATAAGTAGGTAACAACTTATAAGTGCCGACAGCAACATCTTGATGAGCAACATTCATCAGGGTCCTATTCAACTCTATTTTGTTTGTCTAAGAAATTGTAATAAAGGTCAACGAACTAATGACAGATGACTAGCAATAAAGCGAGTCTTGACGTGTATTGTATTCTGGATAGTTTGTTTGTTTTATCTTTGTTGTTAATATGGATGGGAAAGAATTAGAAGCAATTTCTATTCAGGATAAGTTGTGATTGGGTTACTGTTCTTTGGCTAGGTGATTCATAGCATTCAAGAAGAATCCACTACTTCTTGCGTTCATCTAAGAAAAGTGCTGAGCCAATTATTCAACGTCACGCCTTTTATCCCTGAAGGGATAGTTAGAGGTGCACATTACGGCACATAATGCCGCTATACAATGTACACCCTCTTTTTCACCATTTGTATTTTAAGTCCCATGTAAGAGGGGGTGAACCTATTACCATATACTAGGCACAATACCAGACTCCGTGCCACTATTGAGAAATTTTCGAAAAACTGAAAAAAGCTCAGTAATGCTTTGCCCGCCCCGGGAATCGAACCCGAGACCCCATGTTCGGCAGTCGCACTTGCGACCACTCGACCAACGAGGCAACTGAGCCAATTAATAATATTTAATACGCAAACAGAAAAATAAGACAAAACAAAACTAAAGTCGTCAGGCCCAAAAAACTCAATGTAGTATCCACTAAACTTTTTAACAATCCAATTATTCATTAACCTACATTACACAGAAAAATAAACAACACTTAAGGAACAGATAAATTCTCTCATAATCACATTAAACTACATTTTTGTTACTCTTCAAAATTGTTCCGAAAGTAAGAAGATCGGGGATTTACGAAGTTTTCCGATTATAAATCAAACACTTTGATTTATTAATCGTTCAGGTGGAAAATCGAGGCATTTTCCCTATTTTCATCCTCTCTAACCACCGTGTATAAGTTTGTCAAGTGAAAAATTGCTTGAATTACTTTGGTTTTTCTTTTTGATTCGGGAATCGTGAACAGTTTAGACGGAAAAGGTTTCCTCCTAAAGTGTTTTGTGGTTTATGGGATTATGGGATATGTTATGACTCATTTGGTTGTGTAAATAGAATAGAGTCAGGCGTTACTTTGCGGAAATCCATGTTACATTAATAACAATATGTTTTTAGTTTTTGGAATGTAATGCGGAATGAAAACTAAAAATGTATTGCATTATTAATATGTAATGTCAGCTTTAGTTTCTGATAGCTGAGATTCACTTGCAGTATATATAAAAAAAATGAAATTGCATTGCTAGTGTATAATGTAAGCTTTGGTTTCTGATATCTGAAATTCAGCTTCAGTATATGCTAAAAATAGGTTTTTTTAAGAGTGTGAGATATGTATCGACTTTTTATAATCCATTGCCTGGAACTAATAACTAAAGGTTTTTTAAAGAAATATGGATTCCTTTTTATTTCACTGGGTGTGACTAATGATAAAACAGTTTTCAAGGTCACCTCAGATTCAATTTAGATCTTACCAAACAAATTCTAGAAGGCCTAAGATCTGAATCTGAATAAAAAATTGAAACACATCAAACAAAAATATAAACTTGTCTCTTAGTAGAAACTTTAGTAAACTTTAGAGATTTCAAATAATTTCACTGAAGCGAAACCACAAACCGCAATGAATACCAAACAGATTCCCTTTGAGAATCCCACAATACTAACTTTTGTAAATAAATAATTGATGTAAATACTTTGACTGCGTTTTCATTGTCTCTCTTATAAATTAACGCAGAATCGTCTCGATATAATTCCACAAAAAATAAGATTAAAGAGTTTGTTTGTTCGCTTTTATCTCTGAAAATTTATACCTTATTTGAATAATTCATTTTTCATTCGATGCACTATCAAATGAAAAATGAATCTTCCTTAAAAGGAAAAAGTTCTGCATATTTTTATAATATCTATCGTTAAACAAACTAAATTAACTAAAAATCACGGTTTACTCATGTAAATTAATGGAGAAAATCTTCACCATGACTGATCATGACCAGACGGGGCGACATCACGCAGCCTACTAAGTAGTTACCGTGATTTTTAGTTAAAGGTCCTGTATGTTTTGAAACATCAATATAAAACTGCCCTCTGTCTGTCCGTCTTAAAATATTACCTTACTTTCGATACTTTCCGTAGGTAACTTTGGTACTATCGATACGAGTAAAACCGCATTGAAGTGCTAGTCAAGAATAAAATCGAAAACATTTGACCTCCACGCAAAGGTTTTAGTGGAAAAGTCATAAAATTTATGAGACAGACTTATTTTTGTGGCGTGAATATAATAGGGGGGTGGTAGCCTAGTAAATAATAAGCTAGGATCAAATATCGTAAAAGCCTAACCCAATAATGTTTGGATGTATTGAAAATGAAAAACATTTGCCTTTGTATACTAGATTTATTTGAGTTGCAAATAAAGTTCAATGTATCTGTATTCATATTGATCTATTAGTTGGAGATAGGTCATTACACATACAAGTGGGTTTTAAGTATCACCACCACTAATTAGTGTCAAATAATAAAAAAATAGCCATTTTAGATTTTCAAGTTTTTTTTTACACCACGACGGTGGTAAGAAAGTTCACGGCCCACCTGATGGTAAGTGGTTATCTTGGCCTATGAACGCTTGCAAGACTGAAGGCATTACATGCGTTTTGCCCACCCCTTAGAAACCTTCACTCCCTTCTTGAAGTACCCGATATTGTAGCCTACTAGGAAATTCCTCTGAAACCAAACTGTACGGGACCATTTGGGGTCCAATGTATGAGCGTGAACTCAGTCGATGGATAATGGTGCGATGATATAAACGTTTACAAATAACAGTAGCATACAGTTAGGAAGTCTATAAAGGAAATACCGACTGTATAGTCCTGTACCGACTTTCTATTTTATGTGAGACTAGCTAATACTCGCGGTTCCGCTCGTATTATCTGAGATTGGCTACATAACTGACGAAAAGTGTAATTTACGATGTTTTTTTATAGTAAGTATGTATAGCTATATACCTGGTAGGGAACAAGGAACCACTTAATGCAACACCTGGGTTCACTTCCGTACATTTCCAAGCCAGTGGTTTTAGAAATTGGATTCATACAATTTACTTTCCAAGGCCCCAAAAGGCAATCGACCCTATTTACTGGTTTCTAAGTACATTTCGTTGTCTTTGTATCCCTTCCGCTTTGTACATAATACATATTATGTATACATGTGCTTGGGTACATAATTATCTAGTATATTGGGTGGTATAGCAGACAGATTTATTACAATGTCCTTAGCTACTGAATTAAAAGTTTCGTAGTCGCCTACTTGGCTATAAGTTGTCATTTGCATGGCTGGTGAATAGTAAAGTATACTGTGACTCTTCTATTTATTATACTACTAACTACACAACGTCCTTAGCTTATTCTCAAGGAAACTAATCATTATTACCATCGTCAGCAGATTATACATAAGTCCTAGTAAAAAATAACTCTTTTTAAAAGGTGACTGAGGTCTACGAGGGCTAGCTGTGCCTAGGTCACAGGCACAGCTAGGTCACCAAAAGTTTAGAAGATGCTGCTTTTGTTTTGATGGTGGAAAATCATCCAATGCCGTCTCCCGCTTTGGGCGAGGCGAGAGGAGCTGTACAGACTCTTACCAAAAACCATCCCGTTCTTACTCCTGCTTTTCGAGTCCCACCCCGTTAACCCGCTAGGAAGTCTGCAGCTCCGAGTCAGGCGTACTGGGCCCCATCTGTGGTGGTCTCATGGCTCTTTGAGGCGCGCGCGGATCGCGCAACAACATTCCTAATATCAGTCCTATAATAATCTTTGCTTATTTTACTACATTTGTCCCTATCTTTACTATTACACATAAAAATATGCCTACGCCGAACTTAGGATAAGTGAGATAAGTCCAGAATTTAGCACTCTCCTAGATTTTATTCGTAATAAAAGTTTTATTTTACGTTTGTTGACAACTTATAAGTAAACTGTTATCTGTTGTTGTTGCTTTGGGAAAGTTTCAGGTGCTTGTTATATTAAGTATTTATGACCTTGTAATAAAGTTGTGTTTCCTGTGGTTTTCTTAAGCAATAAATGTGTTTTCAATAAATCCATTATATTAACTTCTTGTGGTTCAAATAATTAAATGACATAAAAAACGCTTTAGTCTTACTAATATTATAAATGCGAAAGTTTGTGAGTTTATGTGTTTGTGTGTATGTTTGTTTCTCAATCACGTCAAAACGGCTCAACGGATCGGGTTGAAATTTGGGGAATGGAGTTGGGGAAGATTGGGAAGATTTCCGGTAACCTCACTACACAACGAAACACAACGACATAGCGATGTTTCACGTCGGGTTTCTGTGAGGCCATGGTATCACTCCGGTCGAGTCAGCCCATTCGTGCAGAAGCATGGCTCTCTCACACTTATTACACACTATAATAATATCTGAAGCACAAATCAAGAAATAAAACTATGTATAAAAAATATATTAGCCCAACAAGGCATTCTTAAAAATGTGACAGTATAAATGCCTAATAACTTGTCCAGTCATTACAAAGTGGCTGTTGCCTACATAATGGGGGCTATAATATTTCACAAGCATGGTCTAGCAAGCTACTTCCCTCATTATGAGCTATTAACACCCATCGCTGATGGCTTCCTGCTTGGCGCCGGGAATGTAAGAATACATTATGTTATGGTAAATATTTATTAGGTAACTAGCAATGCTATTGTTGCTAACGGCTTTCTAAAAGTGTAGTGCTTATTTTTAGAATGAATTTGTTACTAACTCTTTAGTTACGTAGTCTTAAGTGTGATTGTCGAGAAAGGGGTCTCGATTTCGGGCGAAACATTGCTGAGACTTTTCGAATTTTTGAAAATTCTTAACAACACGAAGTTTAATTTGTGTTCATTGTGTAATCATAAAATAGACAACGAATCCCTGGTAAATATTGGTGCATAATTATATTTTTATGATAACTATCATGAGACATACTAAATTAACTAAAAATTACTCTATAAGTTACGAGTCACAGAGGGACTGTTCATCATGAACAACGTGCGCAGACGCGGCGACGTCGCGCAGCCAATAGGTTTAGTCGCATTAATCTACGTGATTAAATCGTGATTTTTAATTAATATTGAAATATACTTCTTGATGGTCCATAATATGATGGCATTCCTTGGTTCAAAGATTTAAGTTGAACAAAATAAAAGCGAATTGCAAGCAAAGCACATTGTCTATTTTATCGAAAAATTTAAGGTCATATACAATTATTATAATGTGTTTATTGACTCGTACCTCGAGAGTATTGCGAGAAGATAAAAATAATTTTAGAATTTTTAAGAATTGTATTTCGTTTTTGTTTATATCCCCTGTGGCATTTCGCTGTAAATCTTTTGTAATCCAAGATTCTTGAGGCTGTAACTCTTTCAATATCTTTGAAAAAATAAAAGGTTATATTATTGGAAAATTGAAAACCAACTCTCTTAGGTATAGTTGAAATCATAATGTAAATCTTTGATGTAATATTTTATTAACCGAATTTAAAAAGAAGGAGGCTCTCTGTTTGACCTCTATTTATAATATCACGATCTATTCACAATTGACCCAACGGATTTTAATGCGGTACCCAGCCCTTTGTTATAGGGGTAAAATTAAATGACTTCTCCCGCCTTGGGTGAGGCAAGAGAGAGTGTCAGATTTTTACTAACTAAAAACCACCCCGTTCGTAATACTGCGTTGAGTTCCTTAAGTTGTCCGCAGCTCCGGATGTTTCCCTAGCCCTACCTCTAGGCATTATTAATACGTGAACAAAAACAAATATTTAAAGAAACATTTCGTCCTTATAAAAGGAAGTTAACTTTCACTTAAAAAAACAAGAAACATTGGATTTCAAAAGGCAATACTAACAAAAAATAATCATTTGTGTTGTTAAAGCCGCAGGAAAAATTTAATAAATAATGATTATCCCAAAACATTTAGATTTTTTTATTATTCAATAGTTTACCAGAGTCAGATTAATTGTGTTCTTCTTGATTCTTTTTGATCTTAAGGCGCGGTGAATAGACAACTTTTATGTATTTGACCCACTTCACCTGCTTCACCCCCGGGTGAAGCAGGTGAAGTGGGTCTCGTGTACTGAGGGGTGCACCGTGCAAATGTCATTGATACGCGTATTCCATTTTATTTAGGAGCGTAATTTCGCTACTAAAGTTTCATGGACGAGTGGCCCAGTGCGTTGCTGTCTAGATTCGCGTTCCGTGATCCTTAAGATCGAATCTCATTACTCGTATTAGTTTTTGTTTTCTTATTTTTTCAATATTATGTTGTATACATTTTTATTTTATTTTTATTTTTTTTTATTAGTTTTTTTATGACTAAAACCGAAATCGAACAATAATTTACACAAACTTACTACTACTATAGTTTTTGCGCTAGTGACAGTTGCCTGTATGACGTTGACGTCTCTCAGTACCACATGATTAGGGATGGACATTAGAAAGATCTTTTTTTATCGCTATCGATACTCGCAGCATACATTCAATTCTCTTTAATTTTGTTATTAAAGTGTGTTGTTTAGTTGTGCAGTGTATCTGCGTGTATATAATGTCAGATATACAGATACAGATTCAGATGATCCTGACTCAGATAATAATATGAGTTTGGACGAATAAAAAGTAAATAATTTTTCTTAGCAACTTTTTAACCCATTTTATAATGTTCCGTTGTTTCATCAACATAATTAAGGGTTTTTTAAAAATAAAAATTGAACTACGCACAATATTTGTTTTCTATTCCAAAAAATCATCGACTTCCTATCCATATCCATCATAGCAGTACATCTCATCACTAAACACGTCTATGGAAAATACGTGCGCACTCAGAACGAAACACAATGAACGAGTGTCATCTGTCAATCGGTATATGACTGATATCAGACAGGAGTGTTGTAAGAAGTTTAAATCACAGAGTACGTTATACATAAATGATTAAATAATCATAAATGTTTGATAACTTAATTTAAGTTTTCTCGCTTCCCAGATAGAAACAAGGTACCATATTTTGTGATTTCCCTTAGAAAAAAATTACGGTTTTTTTAATATACATTTCAACTAGTTAACTGCTGGGCCCAAAAGTCCCCTTCTCCTTTTAATAATGATACAGGACGTTACTGAATGTGTCATCTGCACCATGCTACGCGGTAATAGTATATGAAAAAATTAATTGTATTTACACAACTTATAATTCAAATCGATTTCGTACAAAAAAATATACTGACAACCCAACTTAGAAAAAGCTAATTACAAAATAAAATATTACAAACAGCAAAAAGATATGTCAGTGAATGATTATTTTCTGAGCGGCGATTGACACAAACTGACATAGGTCCACCAAGCAGCGCGCCTCAGCGGTCACTGCCGGTCCGGGTAGGAATGAAAGAGAAACGAATAGATGTCATGATCGGACGACGTTTTGTTCGATTCGTTCTGAGTTATTTATCATGAATTATATTAATTCTTACAAATATCTCATTTCAATCGACAAATAAATAAGGCAGATCCCTTTATTATTTTAAATTACGTCACTGTTATTAATTTTATTAAGATATGTTCATAAATAATATAGTTACAATGGCTAGAATTTCAATTTAAATGGTTAGTTTATGATTTTTTTCTATCGAGAAAATTAATAGAAATCGTGTTTTGAAGAAGGTGGTCCGTTCATAAAAATGATCAAGATTAACATATATTTTTTTTGTTGCTCTAACATGTAAACATTGGGCAATAAAACTGTTGAATCAATCCTATTTTGACTATGCACAGCGCCTTAAATCTTTTTCTTACAGATTCACAAGAACAATCAAAATCAAAAGTTTAAAGATAAAAAAGTTGTAGAGAAGTTTTTTGACCATCTATGTAAATATCAAACAAATAAAATATTATTACATACTAACATTACCAAAAACATACTTATATTACGAGCAGTGACGTATGGTATGCGTCTTCATGAGATGACTTTTGTCTCCTTAACCAAACTAATAGTAACGAGGCAATAAAATTCAATGATCTGGTATCACTAATCTTGTAACTTAAGGAAAACTTTTTCATTGTTTGTTTTTCTTAACATATTTATTGAATGAAATGACCCTTGAAGTGATTCACGTAATGTTTACAAGAGTCAACATTTTGTTATGTCTTTGCTAAATAGATACCAGTGTTAACATTAGAACTTAAGACGGGATATTAACCATGTTTATTCATGGCGCTTGCAACAGTGCGGAAATATCGGAAACTCATAGACATAAATAAACATGGTAAATATTCCGACTTAATTTGTAATGTTAGTGTTAGTGACCACGTGAGTTTAACAACTTAAATACTGGTGTTACATCAATTCTCGTAAAATTACGGCTACAATGTGAAACAACTATGACAAACTATTACAAAAAGGAATTTTAAGTCTGAGTCTTTGTTCGAGAGGACATAATAGCAACTGCAACACGGAGAAGTCCCCGTCCCCCAAAAAATCCACAACGCACTTGTGCTGCGAAGGCTT
The DNA here is from genome assembly GCF_023101765.2 of Spodoptera frugiperda. NCBI lineage: Eukaryota > Metazoa > Arthropoda > Insecta > Lepidoptera > Noctuidae > Spodoptera > Spodoptera frugiperda. Next base: position 10,804,239 of record NC_064231.1, on the reverse strand, counting down.
ACAGAAGAAAATAGTATCCAGTAAAATAATAAAAGCCATTTGTGTTTTCGCTAACTATTAATTCACATGGTAATTTGACAAAGGACAGTTTCAGACTGTTCTGGATAATTGGGACGTGAGTGTGGTACAAATTAATTAATTTGGATATTTATTTCTTTACTGACCCACAGTTTCACTGGCGACAATTAGGCGACGCACGAGTTACAATAAGCTTCTATCGTGTGAGAGAGCCATGCTTCGAATGGGCTAGCTCGACCGGAGAATTTACTTACACCTTTACTTATACTCACAGAAAACCTTTACTTACCGGCTTATACCATAAAAACTAATCGACGACAATAATAAAATCTTAGAGTGGAATTTTAACGGATATATGAATATAATGAAACCTAATAAATAAGGATCATAGTATGTAGTACCTAAATGCTACCATGATATGAAAAAGTGAGTCTACCTATGAACGTAATTACTTTTTAGATTTTTTTTGTAATAACACAGTAACACACAGCCCCCGGCAACTTTAAAAAAAAAATAGGTAATAGGTACTCTGAATACAAAATATTTTGTAGTAAACAAACAGATCGAACCATTAGCTTTCTTGTATTTATCTAGCTTCGGGATATTTTTTTACATTTTTCTTTTTGTTCAAAGCTATCCTTAATGAAACATCTTTTGTTTATTTTTTATTTGTTTATTGTCATTATTGTTTTGTTTACTTCGTTTTACAACTTTTACAATCTGTTTATAATTGGAATACAATCGGATCGGAGAATATTCTAGACTCTGTTGTATTCATATGGACTTCAGTTCTTCTATACTGAGGAAATAACATAATCTCCACTCTTCTGTACCTAAATCTGTATACTTAGCACGAGTTTCCTTTACATTTAAAATAATCGAAACGAGGGCGCATTCGTCGTTTTGATTGGTTAGTTTATTCGAGCCGGCCAATCAGAGCGACGATCGCGTTCTCACTAAAGCAAAGGTACTAAGGGTAGGTAATTCCACGTTTAAATTCCCATCAGTTTCCGAGTAACGTACAGGAAAACGGACATTCCTCGTCGTAACACAATTAATGAATGAATGAATTCAATAAAATTATTTATTTTTCACACTGCACGGATATTCCCACAATTCATTTGAATACGTAAGATAAGAACATGTGGGTGTTAGTTGTAAAAAGTTTTCTTATCAGATGCAACGGCCTTGCTGTGTGACATTGATTTTTTAATCACAACAGTGTAAAAAGATATATGCATTTCCTTCCTTCCTTAAAATGAAATACATCGGAATTGAACTGAATTTTATATATGGTCAAGGATTCCCCTCAATACGTATTACATTTTTAGTCTACCATCAGTGACAACACACCTCACGGCCCGCCTGATACTAAAAGTCGTGATAAATTTAGTACAACTGCAGCAATAGCACACCTCTTGTGCTTCTGCACCAGGGGCATCATTAAAGAGGTTTTTATGGAATACGCCGGTAATCAACTAGACCTGATGATAAACAATCGCCACCACCCTTGGCCACTTGAAACACCAGAGGCGTTAGAAATTGGCCGGCCTTTTGGGGTTAGGAATTCAAGGGTTGTTGGGAAATTGGGGATTGGGTATTAAAGAGGTATGATCAAATGAGGCGTTAATTTGATTTGATTTGATATCATTGGTACCATTGATTTTGGAGAACGCTTCTCCTGAAAATAGTGTATGCAACTAAATTATTTAAGCATTCGATATCACTAATCATACAAAACGCAGTTCTATTACATCACTACAGTATCGCATCACTTAACCTTTAATGACCCCATAATATTAATGATGTATAAGTATATATACTCACGAACATAATATATTCACTCCAAAATTCAGACCTCCCACACAATTTTCTTAAAACTTCTACAAAAACAAACAAACATAGTACACAAATGAATAACAAGTGAAATACAGAACAGAACAAGTTCAATATACATAGTTTATTGTTTGCCTTATTAAAACAAACTCACGTGTGTAACGAAACAACTTGGCAAACAGGTAACAAGTTCGATACAATCTCAAACTCTGTCCTAAACAAATATCTTTGACTTGTAACTGTAATAGTTATCTTTTCAATTTCTAATAACTTGTAACATCACGCATGTCTTTCAATTAAGGCTTTGATAGTATTTGTAACGACTGCCTCGTTAGTCGAGTGGTCGCAAGTGCAACTGTCGGACAAAGTACTGCTAAGTTTCGGACGGAGTCTGGAATTGTGGCCAGCATATGGCAATAGGCTCACCCACTACATGGGACTTATAACACAAATGATGAAAAGTGGGTGTACTATATTGTACAATGATATTACGTGTCATAATGTGCATTTAGTTTAATTAAGTTGGTGGATCACTTAATAGTTAAGTGATCACTTGATCCATTAATCATAATTTACCACTTTCGACTGCACGGTTGGTGCGGTGGCTGGGCAACTGGCTGCCGCGCAACGGGTAGCGGATTCGATTCCCGCACGGAGCAACTCTTTGTGTGATCCACAAATTGTTGTTTCGGGTCTGGGTGTCATGTCCATGTGAACTTGTATGTTTGTAAACGCACCCACGACACAGGAGAAAATCCTAATGTGGGGCAACGTTTTATTTAAAAAAAAAACTTTACCCACCAAAAAAAAAAACACCAAAACAAGAGCTCTCATTGCAATAGATACAAACACTTTAACGAAAGTGCCTCAAGCCAACAGGTGTATCATAATTATTGTGTTGATGTCCAAAGTACTGGTCATAAAGTGACCGACGGAGCTGTAAAACTTTGCAGACGTATCACTGGTTAGTTAGCTACTAAGCCTGCTATAAGATTCAAGTTGACTACTGGTGCGGTCTATAAAAGACTGAAGAGACAACTCTTCAAGGTTTTGGGAAAATCAGTGAAATCTACAAGATAATTAAGTAGGTAACAACATCAACATCATCATCTATACGACTTTCAAACCTTCAAGAAATGAGCGTATTAATTTTTAAAAGGCACGTGGCTTCTCTGGTGTTGCGGGTCTCCATGGGCGGCGCTGATCGCTTACCATCAGGCATCGGGTGACCCGTCTGATCGTTTGCCTCCTATTACATAAAAAATAATAGGCGTAGAGATTGTGATCTTTACTACAATCTCTACGCTTAGACGTAGAGATTGTGGTCTTCACTACAATCTCTACGCTTGGCAGGCAAATTCAAGATAGCAGTTTAAAACAAATATTTATTGCTAATTTATATTTTAGAAAAATATACAAAATAAGGTAATCTCGAATTGGACAAAATGTTACGCTTGCGAATTCGATGCGAAGAGACTTAGAAGTTTAATCCTGAACTGAACTTACTTTTGACATAACTAAACAGTTGAGAAGACGGATTTCCGCGACAAAGTCCAGTCAACTTGAGTTAAAGTAAACAAATATTTTGCTTATTAACTAAAACGTCAGGAATTGGACTGTAATCCGTTTAAGTTGTTATAATTTCTTGTTTAATCGATTATCGATGAAATAAATCTTTTTTAAAGCAAAAGGAAACCGCTTTTAATTTTCTTTACTGTCTAGTTTTTTTATGTAATATCCATTAAACCTTCTCCTAAGTCTGAAAACCGCGTCAAAATAGGATCAACCAAACGCGACATAATCGCGCACAAACATACATACATACATACAAGACAAACTGAGAACCTCCTTTTTATTTTGAAATCGATTAATAACGCGTTGTTTTTTTTTTTGTTAATGGTATTACGTAAATGCCAGTGATAAACCATGTGGTTTCGGCAGAAAAACACAGTTGTCATTATGTATTGACGTGTAAAAGTGTTATTTTATAATCTATTTACAGAAATAAATATCATTTATCATTTATCATTTATCATTTATAAAGGCGATCCATATTCCTGCAACAAAACATTGATTATAATTCGGCTTTATTCTAAACTAATCACTTTTATTCAAGGCCACTAGAGGATTCCTCTTCTTCTTAAAACTATTATGTTTTCAATAAACAAGAATATAATAACTAGAATACATAATCAATCTCGTAATAACATCTATTAAGATGAATTTATAATATTGCAACCAGGGAAATTAGATACGGTACTACGTTCTTTATTGGAGTAAAATGAACTAGGGTAGACGAGGACGTGGTGCATTATTATCGTTATATTAAAATATATCTACCATAAATGTAAACTAACTAAAAATCACGGTTTACTCACGTACATTAATGGAGAAAAACTCTATTACTTTCGAGTCACAGAGGGAGTCTTTATCACTAATCAACTGTCTAGATAACCATCTCATACTACTATGTGATGGTCATCAACCGTAGGGTTGAAATACACAGATATTTTATCAACATCAACAACCTATTAGTTGCCATTTCAGTCCATGATTAGAAAGTATAAGCCCAGGTTTCTTCGCCTCTAAATAATCTTAGAAAATACATATAACTCGGAAAAAGTAATTTTTGCTCCAACTCAGTTATTTTACACGCCTATCGTGAAAAAATATCTGTTTAAAAATCCAACCCTTTTCTAGAGCAATATAACACACACGTATTTGTCGAACAAACAACAATATACATACTGTTAGGGATTACCAGTACCCCACCATAAGCTTACTATAAAAGCGTGAGCAAACCCGCGCTCACCCCTTTTTTCCAACATCACTCGGAGCGGCAACATCGTTCAAGTTCTGTGAGACCTATGTTTTTCATATTATTTAATTAATTGTTGATTGCTACTTTTACATTCTTGTGTGTGCTAAGTGATCGTTGTTTTGTTCCTATTAAAATTAATACTAGTAAGTAGATAAGTGTTGATTGTAATCATAATTCAATTGAGAATAAACGAACATTAGAGGTAACTACCTCCTAATTTGTTTTTTTAATAAACATCACTTCTGATCGCTAAAATCAGAAGTGGGATAAAGAACTACACTGCTCACGTTTTCGTTATAAATCAAGGAACAAAATAACGGTCACTTTTAATTACTATTTGTCTATTATTGACGTGTGGTTATTTGTTCTGTGTTTTCATTGTGTGCGTTAAGTGAGTGCTAACTATGCCCAAGCGGTCTCGTCATCGTCGATCGCGAAGTAGGTCACGTAGACGTTCGAACGATTCGCGAAACGGGTCCGTGAGTGACGAATCTGCGCATACCCCGCCTAAGGAGGCCCACAAGCCGCGTCGTAATCCCCGTCGCGAACGTAGCGATTCAAGAGACGTTTCAATCTACCCCCATCATGATAATCGCGACCGTTACCGTTCCCGATCTAAATCGTCACGCCTGCGTTTACGTGATAGTCCCCCGCGCTCTAGGCATCCTTCGCGTGACAATGGTAACGCATTACAAAGTACCCTCAGTGACATCATGACGAAACTTAGTGCCATAGAACGTGCAAATATTTTCAATAACCCGTTGCAAAACGCTAATCAAAGTTCAACTACCATGAACCCTGTGCATGAGGTCACTCCGCGTCTTAGTAGTCCGACAGACTTGACCGCTGTTCCGCAACAAACTCGCGTGGACAACTCCGAGGATTTTTCAACAACCATTCGTACTCCCGATCCAACTGTTCGCGGTTCAGATGCCCCATCAGCCATAACTATGCTCGCGGACGCTATAAAATCGTTACAACCCGCCAAGTCCCGAAACTACTACGTTTCTAACTTTGACCCAAGCATACATGACATCGACGTATGGTGTGAGGAAGTGGATAGGGCGGTATCGGCGAATGGTTGGAGCGATTACGAATGCCTGTCGAGAGTAGCTTCTTGTCTCAAAGGTGATGCCAAAGTGTGGCTAAATGAATGGGTCACTAATGACCGCACTTGGTCAAATTTTAAATTAGAGTTCAAACCCCTTTGCCCTCGGAAGTTGGACTACGCTAACATTCTTTTTGATACGATGAATATGACGTCTGATAAGTACCCGACGTATGCTGAATATGCCCGGCGTACCTTGTTGCGTTTGCGTATAGTCAAAGGCTTAACCGATGAATTGCGCACCCTTATAGTTATACGTGGCATAGACAACCCCCAAGTTAGGGCGGCGGCAGCAAATGCTAATTTGACGGTGGAAGACTTGGTTTCGTTTCTTTCCATATACACAAAAGCAAACCGCGCTAAAGTTGACTCTCGCGATAGCTTGTCAAAAAAACGTATCCTTCAAAATTTCCCCGCTAACGACATAAAGTGCTACGTTTGCGGTAAACGTGGTCACTCAGGTCGTAAATGCAACAAGAAGCCTCGCATAGAACATCCTTCGGATTCTTCTGCTAAGCCCGAAACACAGACTTTCACCGCCAAGCACGCAACGCAAACTTCCAACGCTAAGGCTGGGATTCAATGCTCATTTTGTAAAAAGAGGGGCCACGCCGAGGAAACTTGCTTTGCAAAGGATCGTTCAGAATACAGGAATCAACGAAACGTCAACTTGTGTACAGATCAGGATAGTGACAAAAGAGATGTAGTTACGGCGGTAGTTCAAGGTATCCCTATGGACGTACTTATTGATAGCGGGGCCCAGAACGTATCGTTGATTTCCTCCGACGTTTTAAAATACCTCTCCTGCGATCTAAAGCCCATTCACTGCATTCTAAAGGGCATAAGTGAACGAGAAATTATCGCCACCTCTTTCATAACAGTAACCATTGAATTAAGTGATATTTCATTAGAAGCTGATTTAGTCGTAGTCCCCCAGTCATGCATGAACACTTCGATTATAATCGGGACTGATGTCCTTAACCGCGACGGCGTTGTGTACATACGCACAAAGGACAAGCAGTATATAACACGTACCGATACTCGTAATTGCGCCAATGTAACCCAAGTTGTTGACTCAACACTAGTCAACACTCCGTTAAAAGGCACTCCACGTGATTTTCTGATGACCGTTATTCAAGCCTTTTCGGAACATTTTATTTCCGGTACTGCTACAAGTACAGTCACCACTGGCGAGATGGTTATTAGACTCACCAGTACTACTCCAATAGTATACCGCCCGTATAAACTTTCTTTCGACGAAAAACTTAAAGTACGCGAGATAGTAAAGGATTTGTTGGAAAAACGAATCATCAGAGAATCACGGTCGGAATATGCCAGTCCCATAATCCTAGTAAAAAAGAAAGACGGGACCGACCGAATGTGTGTCGACTACCGAGCCCTCAACCGCATCACCGAAAAAGAGAGGTACCCCCTTCCCCTTATAGACGACCATATTGACAGGCTAGGACATTACACTTATTTTAGTAGCCTGGATATGGCAACCGGGTTCCATCAAATACGAATAAGTGAGGACTCGGTGCACGTGACGGGATTCGTTACGCCGGAGGGCCACTATGAATACCTCAAAATGCCATATGGTCTAACGAATTCCCCGATCGTGTACCAGCGCATCATAAACCAAACCCTTCGCGAGTTTATTGAAGCGGGGAATGTACTAGTATACATAGATGACGTGCTCCTACTCAGTAATTCAATTGAAGAAGGCATTCTCTTGCTTAGGAGAGTGTTAGAGACACTAACGAAAGCGGGTTTCTCGATTAATTTAAAAAAATGCTCGTTTTTGACGTCCGAAGTAGAATATTTAGGTAGGGTGATCAGCTTTGGTCAGGTACGGCCAAGCCCGCGTAAAATTGAGGCTCTGAAAAACTCACCCGTGCCCGGTAATGTCAGACAGGTCAGACAACTATTAGGCCTAGCCGGATATTTCCGGAAATATATTAAGGGGTACGCTACCAAAACAGCATGCATCGCCCATCTAACCAGGAAAGGGGTTGAATTTCGATGGGGTCCGGAGCAGGAACGGGTCCGCCAGGACCTGATACAATGCCTAACGAATGAGCCCGTCCTCGCAATTTTTAAACCCGAACTCCCTACCGAGGTTCACACTGATGCAAGCTCTGTCGGATACGGAGCAGTACTCCTGCAAATTCACGCTGATGGTGCGAGGCATGTTGTAGCATATTTTAGTAAGGTCACACAGGGCGCTGAGAGTAAATACCACAGTTACGAGTTGGAGACATTAGCAGTCGTAAAGGCCTTGCAACACTTTCGCCACTATTTGATAGGTCTGAACTTCAAGGTCGTTACTGACTGCAATGCTCTCAAATCGACCGAACGTAAGAAGGATTTGCTCCCTCGCGTTGCCCGTTGGTGGATCTATTTACAGGATTTTAACTTTTCCATCGAATATAGAAAGGGTGTAATGCTACCTCATGCTGACTACCTCAGTCGAAATCCTATCGTCCCTGTCAACCAAATTACGAGACCCCGTAATTGGGCCCAGATAGCACAAGCCGCGGATAACGAGACGAGGGACTTAATTCAAAAAGTCTCAGAGGGACAACTTGACTCTTCCCGATATACCGTCAGAGGTGATCTCCTGTACTATAAGTACACTCCTGTTGGTGAGGAATCGCGATTACTTTGTTTTATACCAAAGGGTCATCGCTTAAGCCTGCTTAGGATATTCCACGACGAACACGAGCACATCGATCGCGATAAAACCGTGGACCTCATATTAAAACACTTCTGGTTTCCTGGGCTACGCCAATTTGTTTCCAAATATATTTCTCACTGTCTAGTGTGTGTCTCTAAAAAGCGTGTCCCTCGAGCCCCGTTACAGAACATATCGTCATGGCCCAAACCTGATACCCCATTCAGCACCGTACATGTTGACGCCTTGGGACCATTACCCGAATCGGAAGGTTATAAATTCGTATTAGTAGTAGTGGACGCTTTTACAAAATTCTGCCTCCTTTATTCAATCTATCGCCAAGACACCAGCGAATTAAAACGCGTAATGACCTCTGCTATTTCCTTGTTTGGCGTCCCTAAGATGCTAGTCACTGATAGAGGTAGGATGTTTGAATCCGTTGATTTTGTTCAATGGATAACTGAACTTGGCTCCGAGTTACATTACATCACACCCGAGATGCACGGTTCAAACGGTCAAGTGGAGCGCTACATAAGAACGGTACTCAATATGCTCCGCATCGAAGTAGGGCACAAAAACGCATCATGGTCCAGCACTCTCTGGAAGCTGCAGTTAGTGCTGAACATCACTAAGCAGAAAACTACTCAGGCTTCAGCCATTAAGCTAATGATCGGCACCGACGCTACTACACCCATCATACGTTCCCTGGTTCGAGACCTGGCGGTGAACACGCCGGAGACCAACAGAGAAGCTCTGCGGGAGGTTAGCAGGAACCGCGCCAGCGAGCTTCTGAAGAAGAACCAAGATCAGCAGGATCAAACCGTCAATAGGTCCAGACGTCCGCCTCGTGAATATAAGGTCGACGACCTGGCCTTTGTTGTAAAATACTCGCAGTCGACAGGAAAACTGGATCCGGGAATGCGAGGGCCGTACAGGGTCACCAAGGTTCTGCCCAATGGCCGATACGAGCTTAAGTTGCTTGGCGGGAGCTGCGGGAAGACTACGCAGGCAGCCTCCCAACACATGGTACCGTGGAAGGGAGAATGGTGCCCCGAGACCTGTGCTTCGTTCTTCGAGGGTAAGTCACCCCGTAACCTACCCTTATGCTCTGTTCTAGATACGTGCGTGAAGCTCGATAGCTCCGGGTATCGCTGGCGGAGGCGAGTCATTCAGCAATGGTTTGTGCCGCACAGCAATGGCGTTTGTCGCCCAACTTTAATGCGTTAGTCGCACATCAATGGCGTTTGTCGCCCAACTTTAATGCGTTAGTCGCACATCAATGGCGTTTGTCGCCCAACTTTAATGCGTTAGTCGCACATCAATGGCGTTTGTCGCCCAACTTTAATGCGTTAGTCGCACATCAATGGCGTTTGTCGCCCAACTTTAATGCGTTAGTCGCACATCAATGGCGTTAGTCGCCCAACTTTAATGCGTTAGTCGCACAACAGCGGTATGGTTGAAATCAAGCTGTGGTTAAGTATGCAGCAGGAATGTAGGACTGTGGGGACGCCCATTGTCCTATACTTGTGCTTTTAATCATCTAGTTTCGTTCAATTTATTCACAATGTCTCAACACGAGATTAATAACATTCGTAACTTTTCAGATGATGAAACCAATGACTCAGACGATAATTCAGGTCAGCCTGGCAGCAGCAACCCGGTTGGGCTATCCATGCCGGAGCTGGACGAGGTAGCGCCAGCGGTGCCACCTCAGGACAACCCCATCGTAGACGAGCCCTGAACCGATCGAGTCAAGTGGAGTCGAGGGCGACTCGGCGTCAGGAGAGGCCGTGTTAGGGATTACCAGTACCCCACCATAAGCTTACTATAAAAGCGTGAGCAAACCCGCGCTCACCCCTTTTTTCCAACATCACTCGGAGCGGCAACATCGTTCAAGTTCTGTGAGACCTATGTTTTTCATGTTATTTAATTAATTGTTGATTGCTACTTTTACATTCTTGTGTGTGCTAAGTGATCGTTGTTTTGTTCCTATTAAAATTAATACTAGTAAGTAGATAAGTGTTGATTGTAATCATAATTCAATTGAGAATAAACGAACATTAGAGGTAACTACCTCCTAATTTGTTTTTTTTAATAAACATCACTTCTGATCGCTAAAAATACATATTCAGGGGTATTGTACAGAAAGTTGTATAAAAAAGTCGGCAAAAACTTTGGATAGATAGCCATGTTTTTTCCAGGTAAACTTTCGATTGTTATTGAACTATTTATACGAGTAGGTACCTAAAGGAATAACAAAAAGATTCGTGTAAAGGATTGTAGGTAGTTTATAAAGTTGTAAATAGTATGCGTACTGTTGTATAGTCGGACCGAAATCATAATATCTTTGTAAGAATTTTAAATATTACTTACTTATCAACTAGAAATCATGGTTTACTCACGTACATTAATGGGGCAAAGCTCCAAAGACTAGTTTCGAGTCATAGATGGACTTATCATCATAAGCAGCGTGCACAGACACGGCGAAATCGCGGAGCCTTTTTAGTTAATTTAGTATGTCTCACTGATATTTTAACCGCATAATTCCTATATAAATGACTAGCTACTTTCGCGCGGTTTCACCCGCTCTGCTCGGCTCCTATAGGTCATAGCGCGATGTTTTATAAAACATCATCGCCTATAGGCGATACAGTACCTTCCTCAATAAATGGACTATCCAAAACCAAAAGGATTATTCAATTCGGACTAGTAGTTCCGGAGATTAGCGTGTTCAAACAAACAAACAAACAAACAAAAAACTCTTCAGCTTTATAATATTATATTATAGATATAGATAAATGATTTATTTTGCAAATAGGTTACATAATGTAACTCTTTTATACGTCAATCTCTTAAATAACTAGATGAGGCCGTTATGTTTACTGACACAATTTTGACGTGTTGCAAATTCTTCTTTTACCTCTAATTCGCCTGGTTCCAGCCATGATATGGCCAACAATAATGGTATCACACCTGTGGAAAACTTGTTCACTCGGATATTCGATGAAAACACCTGAGCTTCTTTCCCCTGACCTGAAACACTAATTTATGGATTGAACACACAAAGAGTTGCTCCTTGTGAGAGTCGAACCTGCTACACGTTACGCGGCAGCCGGTTGCCAAGCCACCGCACCAACCTTGTAGTCGTTTTCTTATTTTTAAAATAGATATATTTTAATGAAATACGTCAACACTATTAAAATAATTTCTTATTAAGTTTCGTATTATTAAAGCCAATATTTAATCAAGTGATTGTCCTAATAATTTGATAAGTCAACGTGCAAGAACTTCAGATGCAGCTTAATTAACTTACTCTTATTATTTTTCTTATCTGCGAAATGTCTCACGTCTTCTTGGCTCCACTAAATTATGTTAGAACTAATTACATTAAGAATTTTTGACATAAATTGTAAGTCACGCCTTTTATGCCCGAAGGGGTAGGCAGAGGTGCACGTTATGGCACGTAATACCGCTATACAATGTACAACCACTTTTGACCATTGTGTTATAGTTCCATGTAATAGGTGATAAGCCTATTACCATATACTGAAAAACCCCCTTCTCCTAGAAGAAGTTTCTTTAAGAGAAACCCCAAACGCTTTAAACCTTGACTTGTAAAGCAACCTCGAAGAAAATACAGTAGAACTAACACGTTAAACGTGAAGAAATTTCCTCCATAAAATACAAATACCCAACTAAGATTTCAATATATTTGTTAAACAAGCAAGTCTTCCGCTGTGTACGATACAAAATAAACCTAGTTTCTAAATTGAGTGTCTGTATGGAACATCGCTCATCGTCGGTAATGCGGAGCCAATATTTGCATCAATCGCATCGCACTTGTAGATGCCATATTACTGTATGCATGTGGAGGGAAATGCAAAAGTTTCATTTTGTTTAGAACAGAAAATAGTGGGGGATATTTGATAAACTGATTTTAACTTATCTATCTCTGCATATAAAAATCAATTGCTGTTCGTTAGTCTCGCTAAAACACAAGAACGGGTGGACTGATTTGGAAATTTTTAGGTTCAGGAACAGTTTAAAATTATGTTTGAGATGGTACGATGTTTGTCGGATCAACTAGTACATATATGTAGATATAAGTCAAAATTAAAAGAAATAAGAATATACATTTAACAATTAAAACAAATTAAAATTGTATGTAAACGTTACGAAATTCTTATAATAATATGTCTAAGTATTTACCTAATAATACTTCATTCTACCTGATCCTTAAATTTCAAGATGCTGTACTTAACTTTCTATATATAACAGGTAATAACTTTAAGGAAGTACCTAAATAAAACGAACAAGATTGTGTTACTTAAAATCTTCAGGTAATTTTCCAAAATGCGGAAAATCCACATAAATCTGCTACAAAGCAATTAAGAATAATTATTTAAATACGTCAACATCATCAACAACCTATTAATGGCCACTGTTGACCAAAGCCTCTTCTCACACGGAGAAGGTTTGAGCATTAACCACCACACTTGCTCAATGCGGGTTCGCGATTCCAAACTTAGAATCAGACATTATAAGCCCAGGTTTCCTCACGTTGTTTTCCTTTACCGTTTGTCAGTGGTGTCTAAATAATCTTAGAAAGTACATATAACTCTGAAAAAGTCACATTGATACTTGCCGTTGGTAGGTTTCGAATCCGCACCCTTATGCATGAGGAGTGAACCACCACCACGGAAGTTTTAAATGCGTTAGCATACTTTAACACATTGAACGCCATGGTGGTCACCGGTGACCGACGTTAGCGGAGGATTTGCCTTCAACAGTTTTCTATTGGCAGTCAAACACTTAAAAACCCAAATCACCGTTTCATTTCCATCAACACTTCTGTTTCCAACTGCATAATGTCAGTTTACTCGCAGTTACTTCAGCATTCTAAGAATATCTTCGAATTGGGATGCATCGCGCGTTACTAATAAAGATTAGAAGAAAATAGTTCCGGTGAAATTTTCATACCTGCTCCAAGTGCAGGAAACTGAATACGTTTTATGCAATAATTTCACAATAGTAGTATAATCTTGTGTGAATTATGGTTATTTTCCTTTGAATTGGTGTTGAGTAGCTTCTTGTTTACATGTTTCTTTGTTGCGCAGAATTATTTGTTATTAAAACTTTATTAGACTTACAATTGTTATTTTGGCTTCTTACAACGAATTGCTAGAATTGTATATTATACTTTCGTGAGACGTACTAAATTAATTATTATGGTTATCGGCTTACTCACGTAACTGTTTGACGATTGCAGACGCAGCGCGACTGTCACCGCGTCGTGTGTCGCGGAATGCTGCTCATGAATATGAGCCACACTCGACACACTCCACAGTCGGATTCCTCGTCGAACAGTTTTATGGGTAAGCGGATAACCAGAAAAATTACTAGAATGTGTAATCTCATTATTTGTATCTCCCGTCGGGTCGGGTCGGATAGACCCGAGATTTCGAACAAAAACCTCTTAAACGCCAATTATTTATACTTAAAACTACTAAATGTAACCTTTCTCAGTTAGTTAACGTAGATAAACGTATGCCATATTGTCAATCAATATACGTCTACATTCATTAGAAATCAAACTAAAACTCCCTAAACAACTAATCATTTCAAATTTCAACCTACCTAACAATATATTATCCACAGCTATCAAAGTCCAGTCCATTTGTACAATAAATTCTAAAACCTCAACCGTTTTGTACTTCATAATGTTAAAACCACGCTTTTATTCATTCGCAATGTGATAGAGCTATCCATTACTCTTATTGTACCACTAAATAAATAATTTGCTTGCCTTTGTCATACAAAACGGGTAATGTATCTCAAAGCATGATTTATTTACGCAATTATTTTCTTGTTATCTTGATGTCTGTCTTGCTTTGTCTGGTGGGTTGTGCTTTTTGATTTTGAATTTGTTTATTATTTTGAAAGTTTTGTTACATATTACCGTTATGTAGATATTAATAAGACATATCTAAATTATTTGTTATCTTTTAAAGCGTAGAAGAACGTCTTTAAACGGCCTATCACACTATCATACTATATTATATTTGTGAAAGTTTGTTTGGATCTTTGTCCGTCCGGATTGGAATTAAATTTGGCATACAGACAAGGTATGAGCTGACTTGGTGATAGGATACTTTGAATCCCACTGGACGAAACCGATTGTAGACGCTAGTAAAAGATAAATGCTACAGAAACTTACTTTTCAGTTGCTATATTGTAACTGGAATAAAAGACGATTCTCGACACAGAGCGTTATTAAATTTTAAAAAATATTCTATTACTTACTGAGAATTTAAATTCACTAGAAGATCCTAGCAGTCTCTTTACACACAAAAAGTTTAAATAAAATAATTGTGGAATGAAAATAGGTATGGCACTAAAAATTACTAAAGACATGCTTGAACCATAAAAAATAACAATAAATAAGAACAAGGCGGCAGTAAGTCTACCGTCTTGTTATACTTAATACCTTCATTATAATGAACTTTGAATGAAGCACAATAGTCCTAATATTAAAATGAGTGGGTAATAATGGGCCCAAGGTTGTTCCCTAAGAACTCCATAATACTTAACGCCATGGGGTAACGAACCGTTGGAAAGATCCCTTTCACAACAGAATGAGAGTACTTTTAAAAACACCGAACGCTTTTCTCCGGTACTATTGTTTTGTCCCTTTTTTTAAAAAACAATGTGATACATTACACAATTTTCTAAATAGGATTTTATTTATTTTTTTCAATGCTTTTTCCCTTTACCCAAAAAATCGGAGTGTTAAAAGTTTTTTAATCTGTCATTTGAGGCAAAAAAAGGATTGGAGGAAAAACGTATGTAATACATCAACTTGAATGCGTGTTAAGCTGGTCGTAAACCAAGAGCTATGCTTAGTTAGGATAAGTTAGCCCGCATGTTCTGCTTACGAAGTTTATTAGTTTACCGTCTACTCACTAGTATGAAAACTTACCTTTGCAAGCAAGCTAAAGTAAAATGATTTAGTTAGGGTTTGGTGTGCCCTTTATACATGCCTACGTTTTTTTTAAGGGGGTAAAAATCATCCAATTACTTCTCCCGCCTTGGGCAAGGCAAGAGGGAGTGTCAGACTCTTACTGACTGAAAACCACCCCGTTCCTACTTCTAGCCAAGGAGACGCTAGGAGACAAATGTCGCACGTCATGATTCGGAATTTTCGCGCTACTCCTGTCTGCACTGTTGTCGTGTCACGCGATGTTGCCAAATATGTCGGCAACGTTGCGCTACTTTACCCAACGTCGCTGGCGACACGTGTCGCAGGACATTTGTCCCCTAGTATCCTTGGCAACAGCTGAGTTGGTGGTAGAGAAAATGAAAGACCAATCTTGTTTGCCAGTATTAAGTACTGGATGGTACATCAAGCGCCTTAACTTTTCTCTTCTTGAAAAAATAAAGTTATATTGTAAGTACTTAGCACTATTTTTCTTTCATAAGTTCAGTTTTTGTTACGTGACAAGTCTAAGCCTAAAATGTGAAAGGAATCCTTTTACTAAGAAGCTACCCACGCAGCAAACCTTGTCCTGGATACATAAGTATGTCCAAGTATTTTATCCGTAATAGGGTACTTAATAATTCTCCTTTATAGTCCTTTTCAATTCAATAAAAATACATTGTAACTTTGTCGGGAATAAGATTATGTAATGTGCCAAATTCTGGATCCATTTTGGATCCAAGTGTGAGTCTGGGTTACCAACGGATCTCTTAATTTTATATTTTTGTAGTACATTTTCTGGAATTATGACGTAATACAACTATGTTTTACTCAATTTCATAGAACTAATTATAAATAACGAAAACGTTTCTGTCTACTGCCATACTCTCTTAGGAAATCAATTCAGATGGATTTCTTTCCCAAAAATTACGAAAATACAGCTACTAAGTATCAACATTATAAATGTAAAAGTGTGTTTATTTGGATATTTGTGCGTCAGTTAAACTGAAGCTACTATACGGATTTTAATGAAATTTCGTATAAGGACAGGGTATGAACTGACTTGGGTGATAGGATACTTTTAACCCACGGAGACGCGAGCAAAGTTGCTGGAGAAGCTAGTTATTTTATGGATCTTTTCCTAAGCTACTAATAATAAGAATTAATAACGACGCCGACGCAATCATTCGATGAACTAATCATTACGTAATTTTCTCTGTAAAATTAAACTAATGTTTAGTATTGGGGAAAAATTTATAAGTTAAATCAAATTCTAGTTAAAAACAATTAGCTATACTCATCGTTCGCAAATATTTCCTTCAGTACAGTTCTCACACTGATGCATCTAAATCAAAGATGTATTACGATCCTGTGACTCACAGATATCTAGTAATTTTACGCAGTTGAAGCTCGAACAGAGTGGTCTTTGGTATAATTTTCTACACGTGCATGCATGGCGCCTCGCCTTGCACGGATGATAGGCACTGAGCAGTAAAAGCCAGAAGGACAAGGAACCAATAAATAAAATAGGAAATACGTAAGATTAAGGAGTTTCGTGCTTTGTCTACTTAGTTTGTATTTAGCATTCAAGTTTAAATACGATTTTTGATGCTATGTCAAAAATGATGACCAATATAACGCTATACAATGTACAGTTGTATACCCACTTTTCACCATTTGTATTATAAGTCCCATGTAATAGGAGGTGAGCCTATTGCCATATACTGGGCACAGTTCCAGACTCCGTGCTACTACTGAGAATTTGTTTAAAGAAAAATGCCCAGTATCACTTTGCCCGACCCGGGAATCGCCTACTCGACCAGCGAGGCAGACCAAAAATTTGTTCAGGAAAAACAATTTTACTTGACGATTTTCCCAAATAAAACAGCTTTATGTCTCCATATCTCCAGTTTACCTTACATAAACATTGCCATATGCATCATTAATTTTATAAAAAGTGTAAAAACAAGAACTTTTTTAAGGACAAGGTGTTGTATGAAGTTGACCTTCTTTTCTGTATCTATTACTTGTATAACCAGTCCGGAGATTATCCTGCTCATACGTGCTAAGAATACACATGCGCTATGATACATTATTATCATTCTTTCATATTTAGTTTGAAGTAAAAAGGGCAAAGTCCACCCACATTTTCTGAAGATTGAAGAGTGTATTTGTTATAAAGTACCTTTAGAGTACCACATAAGTACTTTTATTTTTGTTTGCACGCTTGGATGAAATTGAGTTGACTTTTGTTTGTAACCATAGTTGGTACCCAAAACAAAGAGTGACGTCACAAATAAGACCTAAGGCAGTTGTCCCACCAACGGCGAGTGAACGACTAACTATCGGCTATTTTCTCGCTCAAGAAACGTACAATAGATATACTTTCCGTGTAAACAAAAGAGATGCATATACAAATAGTTGATCGCTGACTGTTCACACTGCCGGCGAGTGCTCGCTTCACTTGTTTGTTTTTGTTTTCACTCGTTTTCACTCGTTTCTAGTTCTAGCTCTACTCGTTACTCGTTCATCGTTGCCGGTGGGACAACTGCCTAAAAGAAAGCTGAATTCGTAACTATCATAAAAGAGTCACAAGGAGCTGACGGATCGCCTGATGGTAAGCGATTACTGGACTGTCCAACTGTCCATACGCGCAGCACTGACCTATTACAAATGAGTTTTGTCCTTTTGAATAGGAGCGCGGTCATCTTTTCTTGAATTATCTCCTAAAATGCACCGAAACATGACACACCACCTAAGTAAATGCAGGCACACTAACACGAGAGAGCTATTTCCATGACGCCCGTAATAAATAACTGTACAGAAACGAACGCGTAAATCAGATATGCTTTGGCAAAGAATAAAATACAGCAGTAGGTTCGTTGACTCCCAGATCCGTGCATGCGGCGCGTTGCGTTCCGCGCGCCTCCAAAAGCTATCAGACTACCACAGATGGGGCTCAGTAGGGCTGATGCCTGATCCGGAGCTGCAGACTACCTAGCGGGTTTACCGAGACTCCGGCTCGACAAGCAGGAGTAGGAACGGGGTGGTTTAATCATTCAATAAGAGATTGGATGATTTTCCCCGTTTACTGATTTGGTTTGATAAAGGTTTTAAAGGATTAGTTGGAAGAAATGCCGAAGTAAAAAGAAAAAGGAACAAGGGCTGAAGTAGATGCGAAGATGGAAGGTGCTGTAATTTTTCGGTTATGTAATAACTTCTTAACCAGCTTGTCTGGAAGTCACTGGGAGAGGTCTATGTTCCACAAAAAACAACTTACGATTAACTTATGATTTTGATGACGTCTCTTTATACATCATACAATCAAACAAGACTCTATACTTTTAAAATAAATATCATCTAATATTAAATTAATTAAAAATCATGGTTTACTCATAGAGAAAAGCCTTACCAGTTTTGAATCTCAGAAGAACTCTTCAACTTGAACAGCGTGCGCAGACGTGGCGACGTCGCGGAGCTTACAGTACATTTTCTTCACTAATGTACGTGAGTAAACCGTGATTTTTAGTTAAACCAAGACTACTCCTTAAGTATTTTATCACCAAAGTTGCATCTCTGCACATCTCACTACTCTGTGGTCCCAGTATGATTCAGTAAGTACCAGCTACTGATGTACAATTTATGATATAAACACACACAAAGAAAACGCGTGTTTTATTGTTTAAAGGAATATATAAATCTGCAGCTTTCTGATATATCGTGGGAATGCTCTCGACACGTTTAATAAATCGTTCCAGTTTTGGTTTGGTAGCAGAATACTGAATCGAAAATGGTGAGCGTATGACAACTAACATAATTGATGCTAAGTGTAGTTACCACAAGCGTAAAATACTGACTTGGCTTTAATGCAGTTTTGCCAATGTGCTTTTGGTCACGTTGTCAGTTTTTCTTTGTTACTGTAGTTCAGTATAACTGTTTGGGCATAGATGAGAATTTAGGATTTTCTACCAGAGATGTGCTATGCTATGCTGTGGAAGCGTTTGGCTTCCATCTATCATATTCATTGGTACATATTGCTTAGCTCTGAAGGAAATGGACTCAGCTATGTTTTTTATATGGAAAGATGCGTGCTATAGATGTGTGCTTAGGATGCGTGCTGTGGATGTGTGCTATGGATGGCTTAACAGTTAATTATAAAATTATGTATCAGACCCCAAACTAATACTAAATGACTAATAAATGCTAGCAGTAGCAGTTACTACTAACTGCTATTTAATTTGGAATACAAATATTCCCATAAACAAACAATAATACAGCTGTATATCCCCAAATTCTTCAAAACTCTCATCTGTTACCAAGGGCAAAGATAATCATTACTTGATGGAACCCAAAGAAAAATATCCTTTGATTAAGCGGACGGAAAAAAACGCAAATATTTTAATCAAGTTCTGAACAAAGGCCGGCTGTAAAAACGAAACTACGTTGCGTAACACTCTCAATTGTTTTATTACAAGACGAGGTCCAGCTTATTTTATTTTGTCCTAGTCTTCATCTAAAATGGGTCTCAAAAAGTTCGTAGTGTTTATGTAAATAAAGTCTTTGATGAATAATAGAATTTTTAGCGAAAAGTGGTACCCATCATTGACTAGGACTATACAAAAATGATAAGTAAAAAATGGGAATGACTTGGCTTAAGTTAACTTTAGAGAATAGGGTAGATGAGTATATTATTTTAACGCCCGTCTTGTAGAATATTTTAAAATATTAGACACGAATTTTCAAAGATATATCGATTTAAAATATAGCGTGACGTCACTTCTAAGTACTTTTTACACGTAGAAATGACGTATTTGCTCCCACTTCTAAACATGGATTCGTTTTATCTAAGTATTTTTATACATATTATAAGACAAAATTAAAAACACGTCTATTATTTATTTTTTTCATTACCTAACTGACTGACTAAATAGATCTTTAATTTTCATATCCGTCATAATGCCTATTACCGAAACCATATAAAAAGTAAAGTTTATGATTAGTATAAAATACTATATTATATGTAGTTTGCCAAGGTTGATGCGTGGATGGATAATACTCCAGACTTCTTCATACCTACTTTGGAGAACTCACTAAAATATTCGATTGCTATAGGAAATATAGGATTTTTCACAAGAATTGTGGTAATTACAATCTAGTTACCAAGTAACTTACACAAACACTATTACCTAGCTCTAGCGCACTCCATGCAGAAACATTTTCCGGGAACAACAGTTCATGATATTTTCTCAACACCCATGACTAGACTAATTTCAACGAAGAATAAATTCCATGGAACGCACTCATCGTCCTACGTCAAAAGAATTCTTAAACATTTTATGTCTTCTATTATACACAAAAATTATACACACCTGGTGTACAAAATTTATTGTTTTACGTTTTACATATTATATTTTGTCTTCACGTCTGATCGTGATGAATATTTAAGAAATGCTGAACTTGTAGTTATTTGATTTATTCATCCACAAATCCTATTTTGATATAGAACTTTTATGTGCTGAGCGATATTTTTCTTTATTTTTTAAGATCACTAATAACACGCAAACATTTTTTTAAATTAAATAAATAAAAAAACAACGCCAATAAAATAATTGCATAAAACAAACTATACAGTATCACGTAACTAAGGTGAGAAATCATCTTCAGTTTGTTTGGTAGTTTTGTCTGAGCTGCAACTAATTGTATTTACCGTAAAGATCTATATTTTTTATTAAGAGGGAAAGTCATCCAATGTCTTCTCTTCTCTTCACCTCACATTATATTCTTCGTCTGATAGCCTCGTTAGTGGAATATTCCTATGGCTCCAATTCTCGGATTGGATAAAATATTTTTGAGATTTTCGGATTTTCACAAATTCTTAGTAATAGAATGGAGCTTTAATAGTGTAGGGTATTAGGCTTATCCCCTATTACATGGAAGTCTTGTCACAATTGGTGGAAAGTATACGGTTTGAAAACATAGTGGAAAATAATTATTAAATACATTTTGTTATGTTACAGATTTAAGTTTATTTATTTTAACCGCCGTACTCAGAGTCAATTAATGGTTTAATCCTTAGCAATTGTTATCAGAACGAAATCTAACGATTTAATCCAAGGAATAGTTTAAGTAATCATTAAATGTCTCTGCGTACAAGAGGTGTAACAAATAAATCGGTACGGTACACTAAACAGGTTATAAGTTATAAGGTGACACAATGTTGCCACACAAAAAAATAAACTATGTAAGGTACTAACAAAGTTTAATTCGATTCCCGAAGTTGTGGAATGTCGCGACTCTCTCCGCTTGTTTACATTGTTCTTATACAGACAAATTAGTTTCGACATAAATACTTAGGTAACTTAGTTTTTTTTAATATTTAATTCTTTGAAATATTTAACATGGTAAAACAACAAGTCATTTTCCAATTTTTTTTATTAAGGGGGAGAAATTCCACAGACTGTACGGTATCTATCGGACGGATCACTTAGATGTATGCATGTATGCTTTGATCTTTAAACTTTAGATGATCACATCATTCGCATATTGGTATTCGGTCGATAAAAAAATTAACGGAAAATGTCATAAATCCTATATTGTACACATTATAAAGTTTACAAGCGAATAAACATGTATGAAAAATCTCAACGAACAACAGTACCTAAGGCAGAAAGCCTGTCAGACATGATCACCTCGCCTGGTCGGAGGATCCTCTTTTTCTTAAATAACTTTAACAATCTCTTTAGCGAGTTAAATCCATTACAGATACGGAAACTTTACGAGATGAACACGTGTTTATAATACATGTTTAATAGTTTGATACAGATCAATCGACATTTTGATTGATGTTACATTGATTGGATCAATAAAGTATTACGGATGGATATTTGTACTATCTACGCGCATTTGTTCTATAAATAGGAACACATTTCATACTGATCTAAGTTTCCCCTTTGGTTTTCTTGTATTTTATATACGAGATAATTATTACATATCCTTTACAATGGGTCAAAAAAGGAGTGAATAAAATAATGATGGTAGAATTACCTTATAAATTACATTTTGATTATGTGTCTAAACTTTTCAGATCTGTTTTGATTTTCGCATTGTATTCGATAGTTTAATTAAAAATTATGAGGTTTCCTCGCGATGTTTTCTTCGTTTCAGACTGTCTTAGTCTTAACTCGGATTTCTTATCATTGATATTTCGAACAGCCTATACGAAACATTCATCAGATCCATTGCTTGGTACCAAAGACTCTCTTCTCGCACGGAGATCTAGGTTTAAACAATCAAACATAAACCAGGTTTGCTCAACGTGGATTGGTGACTTCAA
Organism: Spodoptera frugiperda; assembly: GCF_023101765.2. NCBI lineage: Eukaryota > Metazoa > Arthropoda > Insecta > Lepidoptera > Noctuidae > Spodoptera > Spodoptera frugiperda. The sequence continues at coordinate 10,781,473 of NC_064231.1, read as the reverse complement.
ACTTATAATTAGATATTAGTCTAGGTTTTCTTGCGATGTTTTCCTTCACCGTTTATCAGTGGTGTTTACATAATTTTAGAAAATTCTTAACTCGGAAAGAGACACATTGGTTCTTATCGTTGATAGATTTCGAACGCACACCTTCATGCATAAAAACGTTCATCAGAATCATACAGGCATTATTGTACCTTGATATTATTATAACAAAAAAAATAAAGAACTGTAAAGATATTTATTCTCGTCAGTGTTGCGTGTATCGCCCACGATTTCTGAGCATCTATTTCAATACATTATACAAGATCAAACATAAACATTCACAATAGCTTTATGATCATCTGTTCTGAAAAACATCCGGAAAATATTTCAAGTTTGTGGTAAAATTATATCTCGTATGACGTCATTATAGAAAATTAGCTTCTGCCCGCAGTTTTGTTTACGTAGTCTACCGACTTTGGAGACGGTTTGATGTTTGTTCCAATTACCCAAACAAGTCTTACTCTATCTATACCTATGTTATCCAAGTGCTAATAACTAAACAATAAAAATATTTCATTTAAATCCATCCGTTCCGAAGAACATATTACGTATGTATGTATGCAAATATTCAATGATACAAAAATAAATTATTATTTTCGCAATTTTTTGTTACTGTTTCCCTATCACCGTGTACAGACACACCTTTTTACTATTTTACGTGTAGATACGTTTCCTTGTAAGAATCTTGAACGTGTATCGGATTGCTGGAAGACACAATGTTGCCAGTGTAACGTGTCATTAGTGTTGCCAAGCTACAAAAAGCACCAATAATCAGGGTAAATGTTTTGGTATCTTTTTTCCTTGGTGTATAATTGTATGCTTCATATTTTTTCGAATTATGAATGCATGTAATGTATTTTTCTGCTCGCATTTTCCGAGGATAACAGGTTAGCGTTTTTTATTTGTACTTTAACATTGAGAGTAGTTTAATGTTTTTAAAACTATACCTAATGAGTAACGATCTGTCTGATTCTGAATTCATCAGAGTATATAATACTAGAACTCTTCCATTTTATCAGTTCTAATTTTCAGGGTTCTCGACTTTCCGACCAGCCTCATGAGAATTGGCATTTGAACTGGCAAAAAGTTGATATAGGTACAGTGGAGGACACATTCGCCTGATCATTTTAAAATTTGAATGCTTTTATTCCTTTAGACAGTGGTGCGTTTGATGCTCTTCCATTCATTCGTCAATTCAAGGTCATAAGGGCAGGGCTAGAAAGCAGATCTCATCAAGTGCAAGCAAATATCAATTTAGTGGTGGTCAGGCGCATGTGGCCACCATTGTACAACTCCACCTTTTGGAGAGTAACAACCCTGTATTCATATTACTCAAAAGTAATGTAATCTATTTCAAACAAAATACAGAAGTTTTCAAATCATATTCCAATTTGTTTAATCCTACAAAATCCGAAGCTAATTAACTTATTTGCCAGAACGTTGGGGTCATACGTTTATCAGAATAATTAAACGGTAATTCACATGTTTATTAGGTAAACAAGTACATAAAGTTTTAAAGCTTCTACCCATAAGGTGTAATAACCTTAGATCGTTCACAACATCAGTTCAAGAGAGGACATTTGACGAAAGTACAGCTTATTTGACGAAACATTGCAATTGAACAATTTCGGAATAAAGTCGGGAGCAGACAGACAATTTGAAAAAAATGGTATTTCTTTATATGGAATAGAAATCCGCTGTTTTCAAATTGTCTGTTATGTTCATTCGGGATTTTAGAGAGAAGGGGTGATAGACAAAAGAAATCGAAATAATATAATCCATATCATGTAGAGGTCGCTAGTGTTGAAAAAAGCTCTTTTCTTCAGTGCAAAAGATTCAAACTCTTATTGTAGTATTGTGGTCTAGTCACTCTTTCTGAGACTGCCTCGTTGGCCGAGTGGTTGCAAGTGGGGCTGCCGGGCAAGGGGTCTCGGTTTCGATTTCCTGGTCGGACGAAGTACTGCTGGGCTTTTTTCGCCTTTTCGAAAAATTTTCAATTGTAGCACGGAGTCTGGAAATGTGCCCAGATGGCAATAGGCTCACCACAACCTTCGGACTTACAACTTAAATTATGAAAAGTGGGTGTAGATTGTGTAGTGGCATTACGTGCCATAGTGTGCACTTCTGTCTACCACCACGAGGCTAAAAGGCGTGATGATGATGTGGTCTAGTCACTAATTCTCCTTGAATATATAAATTAATATGCTTTTGACTAGTCTTTCGGGATTGACGTCTTAATAAATATGGATTTCATGTTCTTTGCAATATTTTTGTGTGATCCGAGGCTTAGATCGTATTCATTAATTCATTCTAAGAAATTATTACGACATCTATGTTTAACAGTGCCTTTGATTTCATTAATAAATATTAAATAACTATTATTTATCGAAGCGTATTTTTGTCTGTGACAAAACGTATTTAATTGTATAGGTGCAATATTCTTTTTATGAAAAAATCTGTGTTTAATTTAAGTGTATAATGTAATAAATCATTTCATTACTCAGACTCAGACTCAGACTGCACGGTTGGTGCGGTGGCTGGGCAACTGGCTGCCGCGCAACGGGTAGCGGGTTCGATTCCCGTACGGAGCAACTCTTTGTGTGATCCACAAATTGTTGTTTTGGGTTTGGGTGTCATGTACATGTGAACTTGTATGTTTGTAAACGCACCCACGACACAAGAAAATGCGAATGTGCGGCAACGTTTAAAAAAACGCGACGCGCCGCACGCACGGGTTACTTTCTCTATAAAATAATATATTAAAGAGTACCTGAATTAAATACCTTTAATATTTTACTTCAAAAGATATAACAAGATGCTTTTTTGAGGGGGGGAAATCATCCAATGACTTCTCCCGCCTTGGGCGAGGCGAGAGGCCGTGTCAGACTCTTACTGACTAAAAACCACACCGTTCCTTCTCCTGCTTTTCGAGCCGGAGCCCCGGTAAACCCGCTAGGTAGTCCGCAGCTCTGGATCAATAACAAGAAGCTAGCAACATAATCCTATAAGGGAATACGGATGCAATCACTCCAGGACTTGCTTTATACGGAGTAAGTATGTGCTACGATTAGTCGATATCGAATATCCAGACATATGTTCAGCGCATCCTGAATTGAATATGACGTCATAATATCGTAATCTACAGATTACCTAGTATACTATATCCTAGTCGACTTAGTACAGTCGGTATACGAGTTAAAAATTCATAAGTGTTATATAGGTATGTATCTTTTCTGCAAACAAACCTGCATAAAGAGATCACTTTGTGATCTTACTAATATTATAAATGTGACAGTTTGTGTATACACACACGTTTTGTTTGATTGAGTAACAAACATAGGTTTGTTACTCAATCACGTCAAAACGGCTGAAGGCTGCAATTTGAAACAGTGCTAAATTATGGTCTGAAATAATACACAGGCTACTTTTTATCCAACAGGAATGCGGGCGAATCCGCTGGTAGAAGCTAAATAAATAACTTATGGATATTTAAATAAATAAGATAGCTAAATAAATAACTTATTGTCATTATATTATTATCTACTATTTGTTGTAGCTTGTATTTTCAGTTCACCAAATATTATTCTAAGTTCAGTTGTGTTATTCTTTGTGGATGCAAATCAATATTTTCAATAAGTGTCCTTGGAGTCCGATAATTTGGTGGTTGGTTCAAACTGTCTCCAAATATCCAGGAAAATTTCGTTTTCCACCGATATCCTTGCCACCGCATAAAATTCCTTCCTTATAAAAAGTTAAGTGGATATGTAAATGTTGGGCCATTTGCGTGATCCCCCCATATTTGATTAAGCCTGAAAATGTAACGTTCAAATACCTTTTTGGTTTAAATCGGTTGCGAATGCAAGAACCTGCGTTGGTTGACAATATGAGAGACATGATAAAGATTTTAACTGTGAAGATTAAAAAAAAATTCTAAGTGTCTGTATCAACAGGGCTTGGACAGTTCTACAAAAAGGATACCTCAATTCGCATTTTTTCTGAAATTGTTTCTGTTTACATTTACAATCGTAACATAAATTTTATTATTTGACAATAAACTTTAATGTTCATTAAATCCAACTAATGTGGAACTTGCAACTTATAACCTATTTTAAAGTTAGGCCCTGCATACGACGTCAGGGAATACCAGGGATGAGATTATTTTAAAAATGTTGTTCTGGTTAATTTTATTCATAATTTTATTCAGGCGACATGCTTTCCTTATTTCTTTAGACCGAATTTATCCTATTACAAGGTACCCTCATGCCGTCACCGTAAGACTCACATAAAACCTTTGACAAAAAAGATGTAGAGACACCTAGATGGTGCTCGCTCAAAGAACAGAGCCTGTACCCTTGTGTAGGCTTGAATAAACCAACCAATCACAGCGTCGAACTCGCTTACGTCTCGATTACTTTAAACATAAAGCAAACTCATACTAAAGGCTACTGACCACTTTATAACTTTTTGACACTTTTCTGGTTTATGTTTAAGGAGTTTTTATGTGTTAAATGCCAGTCATTCACCACCTTAACTTTAAAAGAAAAACCACGATGCACAGATGGATCAGATTCGAGTCACATAACAGAAACCATCAAATATTGCAGACATTTCTAATGAAAATCACCTACTTCCTTAACGTACTCACCCAATACAAAGTGCGATATCTAGTCCTTTCGTAATCTGCGTTCCATACACACACACAGAACGCTTAGAATAAACACATCCCCAAATCCCTTTGTGAAAGGACGTCACGTAGCAACTGCCAGAAAATGGCGGAAACTGTATAAATTAAAACACGATTTTCTTCTTAGTATAAGTTGATTGTGGGTAAAGCGTGTTCCCGTGTACCTTTTAAATGTTATTGTTGATTTTCTAATGGCAATACTTTGATTCTTGGTGTCTTTAGAAGTTTCACGATCATAAATTTCGGTTTAAGAAAATATGGAGGCGGCTTGTTCGTTTAGTTTTCTATGTTCTCGAACATTTACTTAAGGTTTTGTTGGAGTTTTGTTAAAGTTGAAGAAGTAGAAGTAAAGAACTTTGTTATGAGATGTAGATTATTACTTAGGAGCTACCTACACGTATTACTTAGATACCAGTTCAACCATTTCATGTTTCCATTTACCCTATGATAAACTTTAAAACAGCTACTGGAACTTCCATCAATTTATTGTACTTCCATTTTATTCCAATTGAATGTTGATACAAATCTTCATGTATCTTCATCTAAAGGTTATCTTAAACACCTTACAAAATAAATAGCTGCTTTGCATACATCCTTAAAAAGATAAGGATCACATCACATAGCCTTTATAGAAGACTCTCACGGCAGTTTCACTTGATTATTTTCAAATGTCTCCCGATAAAATTTTCGTAATCCCTCTCTTTTCTTCACATATGCTACCCTGGTGCCCCAATAACTAATATTGGACGCGGAGAAGTTTTTTTGCCATCAGTGTCCTTAGCAAGGGGCAACTGAAATCGCTGTTGAGCCTAATGGAGGTCAAAATGTGTTTGACCTCGATAGAAAAGCAGGCGATACATGGGAAATGAACAATAATAATGGGGTTTATGGTGGCATATTACGTTAAGCGGAATGTAAGCGGGAAGGTTAGATTCGGTTCGATGACAAAATTATGGTAGTGTATGGGATTTCTGTGGAATAGTTCGAAATTACTTTTTATTTTTTTGCAGTCAAGAATTTTTATGTGTTTTGATGAAGGTTACAGGTTTATTTGATTTGGAACTATTTGGATGTGGATAGAATGTGAGATAAACGCCAAAGCTCAAAATTTAGCAATTACATAGAGTACATCTATACAAATAAATATAAAACATCATGTATAAAATAACAGTGATTTTTCTACTGTACAGTACTAAGCTTGTACACCATGCTTCGTGTATGTAATCAGGAAAAACGCTGATAACACCTGTTTATATACCCACGTGTAAAATATAAGGGCTATTCCTTTTTATGGAGCCGCTAACTTGCTGCTAATCGAGCTCCACTCCCTTACATTACATAAAATAACGTAATAGGAAGTTCAGTGAAAAACTTCAAATTGTTCATATTCATATACCATAATTGATTCAGTGATTTAACAAAACTCAAATTAAAGGCTACTCATTAATGTTTTTGTGAGCATAACTCATGACTACTATTCATTGCTAGTTAATAAACTTTAGGCGCTTTACATAACAGACAATTCATAATAGAATCAATGTTCTGCTTCTACTTATTTCTTTACTAAATAACCATTTTAATTACTTTAATTAAAATAATACTTATCTTACTTAAACATAGAATAGGTAGGTAGGTACATGATTACAGGAATTCCCACATGCAAAACCAGAGGTATATAAGGCAATACATAATATAGCTACTACGTATGTAATACACAACGACATTCGTTTAAGAAACTATTTGAAATTCTACTGAATCAATTTGTATTACTGAGGGAATTCTGTTCAAAGGTATGTACTTAATACGTTTGAAAATGCATTTACAAACAAGTGGCCTCGATGTTCATTTAATTAGAAATGTAGGTAGGTATGTTAAGCAGCTTGAGGAAACTAAAAGGCTCTTAATAAAATGGTTGGCTTGTTCGGCATGTAAACATTTTATTTTGCCTTGTGTTGAAACTAAGTTAGATGTGCATAGATACAATAAACAACTGATTGTTGTGGTCTCCACCAGGGGAGGCAGTGGTCGCCTAGTGGCTAACATGACATTATATAAATAAATATTATGAATATGACATCCCGTACTTTTCCTAGAGAAGAACCCCCAATTCAAAATTCATATTCAATTAAAACCTTCAAAAAAAAAGCGTAAAATGCCAGTAAGGCACCTGTAACTTCTCTGGTGTTGCGGGTGTCCATGGGCGGTGCTAACTTACTATCATATGATCTGTCTGCTCGTTTGCCTCTTACTCCACACAAAAAAATCTGCCTCTGTTCCTAATAGAAGTTTATATACTTATATTGTTTCAGGATGGGATTGGGTATTTCCCAATAAGATAGAGATAACAAAACAACAAATATCATGATATAACTTACATTAAAACAACTCAAGACAATTTCGTCACGTCTCTGATATTACATCTAGCTGTAGCTGCCGTGTACTAAATATAAAACTTAATAAAAAAACATAAATGAGAAGAGGCTGTTTGTCACGTTTACTTTTTTATTTCATTCTTACGTCACATCTCACGTTGTTCATTGCTAGCTTGATGTTGTTTACCTACGTGACCTAGGTCTTAGCGTGGGTTACCTAATTACTAGGTTGTCGGATTTATTTTATATTTTTATGCTTTTTGTGTAGGCGTATATTAGGTGTGATAAGTCAAGTCTTATTGGGTCTGTTACTTATTCATAAATTGTAATAAGTTTCTTCTTACGTAATTTTCTCTATATTCGGATATGACTGCACCTTTGGCACGGTGCCTGGGAAATCGGCTGTTACACAACGTGTAGCGAGTTCGATAAAATTAAAAAAATGCTGTATAGGGTCTGGGTGACATGTGTGTGTGTGTAGGTTAACTTGTATATTTGTAAAAGCAACCACGACGCAGGAGAATCCTATGCTGGAAACCCTAGTGTGAGGCAATTTTTTATAAATATTAAATGCTAGTTTCATTTCAGAGTTTAGTTAAATGCATATGGGATAACTAAGTATTGGCCAATTGCTATAGGTAAGTAGGAAAATGACGTGAGGGTATTTCTACCCTTACAATAAAACTTCACCTTGGTATCAGTAGTTGATTTCCCATTCGTCCATCACACCCAAATTGCATCGACTGAAATGTAGTCAAAGTCAAATTATTTATTCCAATTAGTCCATAAATAGATACCTTTGAAATGTCAACAAATAAAGAAATAAATACTAGTCTGTCAGTAAAGCTAGGTAGGTACACGTAGTTATGTGGTTAACTAATCTCAATAAATCAGTCTCTTGAGATTACCTGAGCTCGAAAATAGGTCAGAGGGAAATTGTTATCATTACACACACACCTATTAATAGCTGAACAGGTGGATTGAGTTATTAGCTAATAACTAAAATAGATTTGGCAGTTGTATAAATGGATTCCTTATATAATATATTTTACTATACTAGCTGGCCCGGCAAACTTTGTATAGCCACAAAAAAAAAATCACGCCTTTTAAACTTAGCCTGGACTTCTACGCAAATAGTTCAAGACCAAAATTTGCCAAATCGGTCCAGCCGTTCTCGAGTTTTAGCGAGACTAACGAACAACAATTGACATTTATATTTACAGATTTACTTAAAAAATCAACAGTACCTACTTAAATAAAAAATGGTTGCGGAATTTGGTAATTATCAGTGATTTAACGAATATTCGCATTCGCATTTACAAATATACGCACATTTTTAGATATTCGATTTAAATGTCCAAGATATTCGTTACATCACTAGTATATACTCCACAGGTAACATAAATTAACAAACCAGAAATAAAACGACCTACTTCTTTTGAAGTCAGTTAATGATGGGTTCTATACTATTTACTTACTACCTCTATAAATAAACAGCTAGTGTTTGGGTTGGCGCCACTGTCGCCAAAGAGGTTGAAGTAAAACGTCACACACTCGAACGAAGACATATATTTAGATATTTTCTGTTGACTTATACTATTGCATGTAACGTAACCATAGCTCGAATTTAAATCGGCGAACGCCATCTATCGAGCTATGGTACAACTCGTAAATATAAATAATTTATTATATAAAACTATTGTGCTACGCCTGAACATACCGCCCACCAAGGACTTATAGTCCTTAAAACAAATAAACTTACTAATTAATTACTAACTTCTATAATCTACTACAGTTCTTGGTGTTTGGTTCTTAAATTACTAAAATATAAAGACGTAGAAAAAAAGTATAAGTCTAACAAATTAATTAATTGACATTGGTTAAAACACAATATTTACAAGCTGGACGTTTAACTCGGGAGCCCTTATATTCTATTGTTAGCCCACTTATGTCTTTGCAAGAACATTGTCAAATACTCCCGAGACCAGTGTTTGTATCAATATTAAATCATTCTTTGTGTCAATTGCCAACGTCTCAAGCCACCTAAGTTGTTAATAATATTGTACTACCTATGGTTGACTATCACAGAAATGTCCTGGAGTCAATGAATTTACATCAGAAGTGCTTACACTAAACTCTGATGTACCTACAAAGGTAGTACGCTTACCAAATATGATTTTGGTATCATACCTCAAGAAGTGAGGTCCTTAACTAGAGAGTGAGGCTGGATTACCTTCTATAATTTTAGAGGTCCTATTCTACAATGAATGTTGTTCATCACCCAGGGTGATAAACCTCTGAGCCAGCACGCCTGTCGAAGCCATCCACGAAAGTAATAATTTCCTTTAAAGAAATTTCCTAAAAATAAAAGTAATAATATATAACAAACACTAACTACATCTACAATCTAAAATTAAAACTATGACACATTATGACTCCAATCCTAGTAAGTATAATTAAATATGTTATATTGGAGACACCTTTATTTTTAAAAGTGACAAGATTGCAGTGAACCCGATCCTCCTCTTCTACTACTACCATGTAAATAACCTAGGTTTGTAACCTACTATAATAAGACTGCTACTTTGTACCTAGATGTTTAGACCACTCTTCATCGCAATCTAAATTGATCAAGTTTTTTGGATGAAGATTTGAGCGGTAAGTGCAAAGAATATGCAGCCAAACCTTGCAGATACTACAAACGTTGTATTGCAGTGGACTGTATTAATTTTAGTATTAGTTGGATCGGTGATAGCTGTGACTACTGCGAGGTAAGTAAATCTTGTAATGGAATTGATTTGTGATTGAAGGTAAGTCCTTTATCTTTTATTTCCAGATCACTTCCATTATCAAGCCTAATATTATGTTCCTCGTGTGAAGTCAGGTAAGTTCGACTAGATGATTGATGTTCTTCAGGACGAATGATTAAAATATCAGAGCATTAATACCCTGCCTTAATTTCCTGAAAACTTTTTATGAATACTTTTTCTTCGACCTTAGCGTGCATGTTAACTAAATTATGATGTCTCACTATTTGAATTACTGACCTCTCCAGATATGATCCAGCCGAGGTAAGTATCTTGAGCCATTATTTTACCCGTAGGGTCCTTAATTAAGCCATTTTTTAAGAGTTTGGCATAGGCTCCCGACCCTAACAAAATGTCAATTTTGTTAGGCCTATTAAAATTTGGATCAGCTAACGTAATATTTCCTAGTTCTGGCCAATCCACTAATGTAAATTTCCTTTCAGGTAAAATTGCATTTATCTTCTTAAGCACATAAGCTTTCGTTTCAAAGGTGAAGTTAGGATCCTGCATAGATTGAATATTTACCCTAACCATAAATTTGGATGTCAGATTGCCCTGACTTCCACCTACACCTGAAATAGTGGTTTTAACTGCTATTTTTTTTAATTTGAGTTTCTGAACCGCACATTCCGTTATAAATGAAGCTTGAGAACCCTGGTCTAACAAGGCTCTCGAAACTTTTGAATGCCCATTACTCGACCTAGCCTGAACACGGGCTGTAGCCAGTACGACCTGACTATGAATGTTTCGAGTATGATGGGTTGTAATATGAGGTTCAGCCGTGGCCTCGTCCGGTGGTTTCAGTTTAATCGGAGATGCGGAGGAGCGTTTCTCCGTACCTGAATCCGATTTCTGATGCAAGAGTGTGTGATGTCTTTTTTTGCAAATCCTGCATTTGGTTTTTGCACGACAATTAATACTTATATGACTTGAGCGAAGGCAATTGAAACACAAACCCCGTGATTTTATAATGTTACGCCGTTGTTCTACGGATTTCTGAGCAAACTTCTTGCAATAACATAAGAGATGTTCTTCGGAACAATGAGGGCAGGATATCTTTGAAATTACATGAAACGTTTTAGAGGTACCTTTAGACTTGCTACTTTGTGGCTCTACAAATTCCAAGGCTCGAAAACGTTTGTCTAAGAAGTCTTGGAAATCTTGGAAGGTAGGAAGATCCTCACAAGATTGACTTACCTGCAATTCCCATTGCTTCCGAGTCTCCGCGTCCAACTTGGAGCTAATTAAATAAATAATAATAATGTCCCAGGCGTCTACCTGAACCCCTAGAGTTGCCAATTCGTGTAAGCAATCGGTCGTTGTATCTAAGAGTTCTTTGAGCGCAACCGATGACTCACCCGCCATTTGTTTTTGGTTAAGTAAACGCCTGAGAACACTATTAGCTAAAAATCTCTTATTGTTATATCTGTTATCTAGCATAGACCAACATTTCTTATAGTTAGCATGTGTAATAGGAATGTGTTTAATGAGTTGTGCTGCTTCACCTGACAACTGTGACCGTAAGTAATGTAAACGTTGAACATCATCCAAAGCTTTGTTACCATCAATTAATGATAAAAACAAATCTCTGAACGATGACCATTGTGAATATTGACCACTAAAAGTTGGGATACATATTTTAGGTAATTTTGTGATTGACGACTTATTTGCTTGCATGTGATCAGGTGAAACATCACTCAGTACAGATGCCTTAGATTTAGGTAAGGCATTTTTTAAATCTACTTTGTACGTTATAAAAATGTCCATAACATTCTCAAAAACATCATTTTGAACGTAACTGGTAGAGCTCAATTCCTTTTCTGTATAATTTTCTAAAAGTTCGTCATGTTTTTGTACAAATTGTTGATATTGCTTTTCTAATATTTCCAACCTCGAGTCAATGTATGATGATTGATTCTGTCTTTCGGTGACTTTTTAAAATTGACGTATCCTTTGTCAATACGACTTTTGAGGTCGTCTAACAATCTCAACTTAGCCTCCATGGTTGTAGACAAAGTATCCGAACTTTTTCTTATAGGTAATGAAACCTTTTTTAAGTCTGGACTGATGGAAATTTTCTATGTCTTTTAGAAGCTGAATTTTTCTAAGTCTTTGACGTTTCTAGGCAAAATCGGGCATAGATTCGGGGTCTCTTAACTTTTTTGGAAATTATTCTAAGTCCCAAGTAATTTCTTCTAAATTATTCTAAGTCCTGAACTTTCTTCTGAATTTTCTAAGTCCTAACTTTTTCTAAGTCCATGAACTATCTAGCACTTGGGACGTTTAAATAAGGCAATGTACTCACAGTTTTTATGTCCACTTCACAAACACTATCTCACTTTACACAACTCCTTGCTCTGCTCTCCTTGGACTCCGCTCGGTTGATTCCTCCTCTTCGACGACCGTTGGTTCAGATTTTCTCCACTAGAGACACTTTTCACTGTACTATTACTATACTATCCGGCTCGAAGGACCTTATGTTTGGGTTGGCGCCACTGTCGCCAAAGAGGTTGGAATGAAACGTCACACACTCGAACGAAGACATTTATTAAGACATTTTCTGCTGACTTATACTAATCCATGTAACGAAACCATAGCTCGGATTTAAACCGGCGAACGCCATCTACCGAGCTATGGTACAACTCGTAAATATAAATAATTTATTATATAAAACTATTGTGCTACGCCTGAACATCTAGCTTCTTAATTCCCGAAGGAGAAGTTATTTTTAGGAAAAATATCATTGAATGATTCCGTTCCTATAAAAAGGTCTAGAAAGATTATAAGCTTTCAGAAATTGGCATATTCAAACAACGTGTTTGTAGCATTAAATTAATTGGCTTAAAACGTCTCGAGTTCCCCGTAAAGTATCACGTATTATTTTAAAGGGAAATCCAGTTAAGACATCTCCTCTTAGTATTTGCTTCATGGGTCAGTCTATTGCTATACAGTAAGTACCATTCCGGACCCCCATACTATAAATCTACCATTAAAAATAATGACAATAAATCGACATCTCTATCAATCCCCCTGAGGATACTTACTGGTGTGAAGCTGTACGTCCCACTTATTAGTTTGAAAGTTCTTTTCCTCGAAACTAAAAGTAACATTTGGTCGAACGCTGCTCATACCAATTTCGCAGTTGCAATGTTCTCATAAAGTTTCTGAGGGACATTAGTAGATGATGGCGTCACACTCTTTCGTAATGACCTCTGTCCTTATTGTAAAAGGGTCTAAGGAAAGGGTCCACCATTGGAATGATTTGTCTAAGACGTCGAATGGGACAGTTGAATCTTTATAAGGTAGCAATGATCCTTAATTTTTATATCAAAACCTACCTGATTAAATAAAACTAAGTCTAAGTAGGTAAATGACAAAATTAAAGCGTATTTGAAACGTTACAATTACTGTGTCAGTTCGAAATCAGTTTGATTATGAATATATAATTATGAACCTATAATATTCATCAGAACCTATCATATTATTTATCAGTAGACTGCGCGTCTGCGCACGCTGCTCATGTACTAGACCTTTTCTCCATTAGTGTACGTTAGTATACCGTTATTTTTAGTTAACCTATAACATTATCACGTTATGTAGAAAATAACAATTACTAGAAAATACATACATATAAACAGCCCACATAGTGTCCAAGTAGGCTCACCCTGCCAAAGACGACTCGCGTCTACGGACACAAAAACATTGTTCAGCTTGAGACACATATAGCCACTCTATGCTAATGCGTTCGTAGAAACTGAAACAAAATAAGACCACATTTCTCAGTACTGTTCTAAGCTCGCATAAACAATTTTGTCATTGAAAAACAACACGAAATACCTTTTACCCAAACCTCGTAATCTTAACTAAAAAATAATATTATACTTATAAAAATACTTGGCCACGTTCAAAACTATTTTGACCACAGATTTTTTTTTTTATTTTCGTACAAAAGATTAGGGATCCCTTATCTCTGGCTGGAAACAACTCAACTACGTTAGTTCAAATCTGATTAAACTTTTGACGTGAACTAAGTGTCTGGGCCTTTTCATACTTTTTTAAGAGTTTTCCAAGAACACTGTAGATGGTCTAGTTTATTTCGAATGGAGTTTAAGATTAAATTATGTTTTTTTCATAGATTTTTTTCTTCTTATTATTTATGAAAGCCCTATTGTGCTGGCGGTGAAGAGTACCTACCTTTTGTCAACATTGTCCTAATCTTCCCGCGAATATCGCAAGAGTTGACTAGGGTACAGATTATGTAGAGGAGAATATTTTACAAACTCACAAACATTATAAATGCGAATGTTTGTGAGTTTGTGTGTATGACAAAATGGGAGAAGAGATCGGGATGAAATTTGGAATAGGGTTAAATTATAATCTGGATTACATACGACACTTTTTAGCTCACGGGACCGTGGGTATAGCCGAGCAGAAGCTACATATTTTCCATGAACCAAACACTATTCATTTGATCCTTTCAATTTACCTACTACATACAAAATTCCTCATATTCAATGTCATCAAACAAAAAATACTATCTATCCTACATTGTACCCATGTAGGTACCGGGTTGTAGGTAACATCGCATTCCATTGTCACAGTACCCAGCATTTTCCTGAACCTAGATCTTGTAATAGGATTTAATCAAACTGTCATGTGCGGGTCGCAGAAATATAAGATAAGTAATAGAAAGTGTTGTACAAAGGTTTTGTATCATGGTCGGTTTTAACCGCAAACGCGAACAATAATACATTTAATTTTAAACTTTTGTTAACGTTAGATGCGGGCAAAATACAACAGAAATCTCAGTTCTTTCTTTCGAGATAAGGGGTAGAGTTTTTAAATTAAAAATCTTAACAATTATATGTAGGTAACTGTCATAAAGGTTTTGTCACAGTCGACTTGGTTTTCCTATTCATGTGCCTAATTCACGTTTGCTCCACACTGCTCCATTTTCAAATATAATTTAATTGTGAATTTATTTTTGTAAAATTATGTGTAGGTACTAGGAGCGGACTACATTATACATACAACTAATATAAGTAGTTAAGACTCGCGGGAAACCGAGTTATGTACGAAACTTGCATTAAAACCTGCTCCCAAGAGATTTAAGAGGTCAGTCGGTCAAATGCTTCAAGTTGACTCAATCAACAAACTACGGCAATTGCGGAAAAATCTTTAATTTTACTTCAGTTCCGTAAAAGAAGGCTAAGGAAACAACACCATGTCTGCTGTTGCTCGAAAGAGTAAATAGAGACTCACTATTTTCATGGCATAATTAATTAGCGTAGTAATAGACATAAATACGCTAATTAATTATGCCATTTGAAAATAGTGATTCTTTTCTCACCCATCCCAAACAGCTTTTGCAAAAGGCTAATAGTGCACACTCAACTTCTCTGATGTTACGAGCAGCCTTGAGCGGCGCTGATCATTTACCATCGAGAGACCTTTCTGCTCATTTTTGACTCCCTATCTTACCAAAAATCAATTCTAGACGTTTTTAAATTGAACAAGCCCGCCAGAACCTCCCAAAACCACTGCAACTCCTGTAAGCCAGGATCTACAGTAGATACAACCAAGAAAACACCGGAACACTGAATTCCGGTGCGTTTAAGGGACATGAATGACTGCCTTAAATCCCACAACGAAATAAATCAGAAAGTATTATTAGAGAAGAAGAAAAAGACATAATATATTCTAGACTGTATCAGAACAAACTAATTCATTGTTTGTAAACCTCCAAAAAAAACTTAAAACCTCATGTTTCTCAAATAGTGCTTACAATCTCCCGAACGACGACATGAATGATCTAATTATAACTAGATTGTGACGTACAAAATGTCAAGTACTCAATCAAATAGCTATTTACGGGAAATTTTCCGGTATTCGCTACTTAAGTATATCTAAAAATATCGTCTCAATCAATCAACAAGTACCTATATGTCTTGATGTATAAAGCTCTACCGGTTCGATAGCTTAGTACCTAAGTACTTAGGTAACTGACAGACAACGCACAGCAGAAATTGGTCAGTTACAAAGAGCTGTCTTTGGCACATACCAACCTAGGTACGTCTCCACGAAGTGTAATCAAGAGGGTCTAAATACTAGATTTCTACCAAAGGAATAAAAAGGAAGAACATACCTTACTACGAAATCAAAAACACAATAGGAAAAATAAAAACTATCTACATACGTAAACAAAAAAAATCAGCAAACATAAAAACATGGCTACTAATGCACGTTCGAAGTTCGAAACAAGAAGTCGGGAGCTAAAGCTAGCAACACACACACACATACATAAACCACGGTAATGTATTCTATGAATCCATAATGTTCATACATGGTAAACCAATAATAAGTTCCCTAGTCATGGTAACAAATTGCATCGAATTTACGTTGATAAATGAACATTTTCCACGTGATTTGCGCTTTATCTTAGAATATATTCGTCTTTGTGAAGCCTGCTTCGCTCACTGTATGCATAAATCAAAGGGGAGCGAGAATTTCCTCGTTATAATTTGTTTTTGCATTCGAAATCTGAATTCCTTTGGTGGTTAGCGTGAGTTTGTTAGAGTGCTTTGTAAATATAAGTGTACCTACTAATCTGATTTTATGTTGTGTGGTTAAGTGACAGTGGAGAAAATAGAACTGGTGTCTTACCTTTTTGGCTTTTAAGCCTAATAATTTTACTAAAAGGTATAGGTAATTATTATCGTTATTGGTTGCAAGACCGTAAGAGCTCATACATAACACCTTTAACTAAATATCTGAGGGGTAAACAAAGGTAAATCACTACGTATGCAACTTGACAGCCATTTTTCACTATGCTAAAGACTCTGTACTGTACCCTTAGTATGAGTTTAAAGTAATCGAAACGAGAGCGCGTTCGGCGCTCTGATTGGTTGGTTTATTTAAGCCGGCCAATCAGAGGGCCGATCTCGCTCGCGACTTGATTTGAAAAATCGAAAAAGAGTCAAAAATCTATTTATACTTACTGCATACAATATATAACATAGGGCAAGTGACCCGGTTGTGGCCATCGACCCCTTTGTGGCCATTTGGGCTTTCAAATATTTATAACTAAGGCATAGCAAATAAATTACTCTGTAATGTACAGTACATAAAATATTGAATATTGTAGACACTGATCCGTTGGCAGATTTGATGTGTCAAACTTCACTTCGATGCAACAAGTCATTCTTTTTAGTTGAGGGTGAAATTGTTAAGATCTTAACAAAAAGGCCAAGGCGAGCGGGTGAGGATTTGGTTTTTATTTTTTAAATCTTTGCTTATTGTTTGGATGTTTATGTTAATACTACATGAAGAATATATTGTCTAAGTAAACTTAAGTTATTTTGTCGCCATATGTTTCTGAAGTGAGGTTTTTAGAAGGTGGCCACTAATGGAGACAACATTATGAATTTCTACATCTTTGGCCACATGGCTGGCCAAAACTTTTGTACATAGTTGCCCCACTTCTAGTCATTTATCGTAATTTATTTATTATTTTTCCTTGGCTTTACATATCAACAAATACATATTTTTCATCAGAGATGTAATAAATTGCCATCACACAAAGGGGAGGTCAGTTTATTTTGCAGCTTTTACCAACGTCATATAAATGTTGATCTCTTTATTTGTAAGTTAAATTCAAGTGAAGTAATAATATTTCATATTTTCCAAACTAAATGAAAACCATTGTTCCTAAAATGTCAAATTTAATTAATACATTTTGATTACTTTTATTGTATTTTTTGATGGCCAGAACTGGCACATAGACCGTGGCCAGAAATGGCACGAACCTGGCTGGAAAATGGCACAAACTCCCTTTTTTTTTCTTTTTTATACAGTTATTTTTCTATTGGACGTTCTTTAAAAAAAGTTTTCTTAGGCAAGGTTAAAAATACATGTTAAATTACTTTTTTACAAGAAATATGTTCGTGATAACAAAAACTATAAGTCTAAGAAAGCCTCAAAGTCGACAAAATTCTTAAAATGGCCACAACCGGGTCACTTACGATAATTATGTATTAATAAAAAATAAAATTTATTACTGCTTCGCCCAAAACCACATTTGCAATCTCACCCAACCAAAAACTCAATCCTAATACAAAGCAAAATAAAAGATCAATGGTCACTGACGTCGACATAAATGGATGCGACACCAACGCACAATGTCCTGAAGATGAATGACCGAAAATCATGACAGACAGTAATACGATATTGAAGAAATGGTGTTGCTCTGTAGATAATGAGATAATGTGGGGTAGATGACCACGGAAATGGAGTTGTCACACGTGAACGTATCGAAAATGAGTTTGGACTGTGATTCTCTATTGTGTATTAAAAAGTATAGGTAGATACTAGACACACATAGGTACTACAAAGTTCTATAAAGTTTACGTCTGTCAAACCACGACGTTGGGAATTGAAGAAAGTTGGGGAATTGCACACATACAAACGTTTTTATTATTAAAAACGCCATTTTAAAGGTTTCCTCAATTTATTCCAAGGTTCATACAGAAAAGTCAAATTAAAAAACCTTCAAGTAAATCGGTAACTTGGTACCCTACTCATCACTTGCCAATGCCCTTAGGATATAATTATCATTATCACAATCACCATCCATTTCCATCCACTACCAGACTTAGGTAGAATAGTTTGACAAGCATTGCTAACTGCTTCACAGATAATGTCACACCACCTTGCTTTTTTTTTTGAGGGCGGAAAATCATCCAATGACTTCTCTCGCCAGGGCGAGGCGAGAGGGAGTGTCAGACTCTTACTGACTAAAAACCACCCTGTTTCTACTCCTGCTTGTCGAGCCGGAGCCCCGGTAAGCCAGCTAGGTAGTCCGCAGCTCCGGATCAGGCACCACCTAGCTGGAGATGGTTTGACGGTTTGATTAATTATTAGCCTTAAAAAAAAATAACAATCAGTAGGTTTCGGAACAATTACTTACCGAACTAATTATAATTGAGCAGTCTACGATTATTATTTGTCAAGGACACTAGACATAGAAACCCAGATGTGTAGTCATCCCAATTTCTTAACAGAACAACATTAAATGTGTCTTCATTCTGTAGTTGTTTAATCATCATATCTAAAATAAGAGCAAGCTAAATTAAACAGAAAGTGTCACAGCAAATTAACTCTTTTGTCGCATCTGTGGTCATTCGCTTCAGAACTGTGAGACCACAACATTGAAAGTTAAACAAGGGACGTAATTAGTTGGGGGCTAAACTTTATTCTATTATAAAAGTAACTGTTTGTTCTGCTAAATAGTTCAAAAGTGTAGGTAAATTAGGTTTTAATTTAGGTTAATTTGTTTGGATATTAACTGAATTGAATCTTAGTGACTCTGACTAGTTATGGTTCAATTTTACTGCGACTGGGCAACCGTTGTGCCGCGCAACGTGTCAGCTGGTTAGAAATAAGCACCCACGAAACGAAAATCCTTTTTATTTATGCACCGGGCACGATGCAGCAAAGAAACAAATAGAAAATTAAAACAAAATATATAAGTAATATACGCAGTTAACTTACGAATGTTTATAAGTTATTATTTTATAAAAACAGCAAAAAGAAAAATAAATACTACACAATGGTACACAATGGTTTGTTTCCACTACTCGAGCAACACTTTGTGTAATCCATAAATTGTTGTTTCGGGTAATAACTGCGGTATCATGTGCATGTGAAACCAACGGCACCCACGACATAGTTGAACCAAAATGCCACTACGTGTGGGTTAATAAGTATTCATTTTTTCCGTAAAAAGGTGGCACGAAACATATAAAATTTACGAAGTTCCCAAGAAAGAAAAAAGGCCTGTAAATTTGTACTGCACAGTTCCTCGTCATAACACGCAGACATTCAAGATTATCAAGATGGGTAGGCATGTCGATGCACTCTGTTCTGCCTAATAAAATACTGCTGCCCATACATTACGCCAGATAACAATAAAGCCAGTCATAAAAATTTTATGTGACGTGCGAATATCAATGTCCCTCAAACTATTAAATTGATTTGCTTCTCCAACAAAAAACTCGGCCAAAACCCACTCAGCTTAACCAAATCCCTATAGAATGCAACGCCATGACTCCCCATAATAAGTTGGGTAATAACTTGCGGAAAAATTAGGTCACCCACATACAGAAAGCTTACAGGCCCGGCACGTATGGGACATATTGTTGATTTTACCATTTTTTCCGCCAACAATCTTTCCACTACGATGAACGTTGGGATATCCAATAAGGTCCGAAGAAGATCAATCATTTTTTCCGTAAGAACACTTCTGGTGGCAACGATAACATAATTCAAATTTATGTTATCGGAGTTGATATTGAACGAAATCAATAATTTTAGTATTATTGATGGCAATAAATGGCAAGCGCCTGGCCAAATTTGTAATCTGAGTGGCACAAACTTCATCTTATGCAGTCATTAAACATTAAAAATCAGAAGTTAAATGACTTTTCATAAGGAAAGTTCGTGAATAACAATAACTATAAGTTAAGAAAGCCTCAAAGTCGACAAAATTCTTAAAGTGGCCACAACCGGGTCACTTACGATAACTTACATTAATAAATCACAAATGTGCACAAAATGAAAATCTACAAACCTTTACTTTTTGTAGATTCATATTGTCAAGTGGCAACACCAAACTGTACTCAGTACTGTCAAAAAGCAAAATATGTCAAACTGTTGATCTGATGTAAATAAATAATAAAAATCTCTTTGATATTCTTATTTTGTAGTAATTTAATGTAAAGTGAAAGAAAGTATCACAAGAAATGGCGAATAAACAAGATTACAACTATGAGTACACGCCGCTGTGGGCGGGAAATGAGTAAGTTCAGAATTGAATATTTATTAACTTTCGTTTTTATTGACGTAGTTTTAGATATATTTTAGCTTGTACATTTACTTAGCTTTAAGTATAAAAGTTATATGAGGCCAATATGCGTCCAACTTGCGAGATTTCTGCATAGTACAACATTGAATTGTATACAAATACCAAATAGATACCTACCTATTCCTAAAGACTGGATGTCCACAAACTGATTGTGACTGATACATGGTTAATACTCTTGATCTTTTTGAGAAGCTAAGTTCTGCAACTAACCCGGATCTGCGGACTGCCTAGCTGACTATTGGTGCTATGGGTCGAAAAGCAGTAGTAGGAACGAGGTGGTTTTAAAGCAATAAGAATCTGACACTCCCTCTCGCCTCGCCCATGCAGAAGAGGCGCCAGAAATGATTAGAAGATTTTCCCCCTTAATAAACGTCATTCGACTAGTAATGAAAATAGAATGGAAACAGAGCTGTAGTTAAATTAATAATGATATCTATGTTCATCATATTTATGGCACTTAGTTACTGACAGATGATGAGTCCGTTCCTGTCATGTTATTATTTATGCACATTTTCTCCTCGATCAAGGCGAATCTATTTATTGTTTAAGTGGCTACTTAACTCAATCTAGGTCAAGACTTGTATAATTATAACTGTGTAGAACATAAACCAATACTTTTTATATTTTATGGCTTAGTTATTTATTAATAATATTTAGTATTGAGTTTCTTATTGTAGTCTTATAAGAATTTGTATGTATTTCCAGTAAGAAATGAAGAATTTAATACATACTTAAGTTATACAAGTAGGTAGGTAAATCATGCTTTTGCCCCAAATGATTCTCAGTGATTTCTCAGAACTGAGCTAAGCAAGATCCGATGTAATATTTAATCATGTGCCATAATATATACCCATATAGGTACTTTACACTTTTATTTTAAGTGTGTAATCTTTACCAATAAGTGGCACTTAGTCATAATATTTCTGACTGATTTTCCAATTTCTCAACAACTTGGAAATTCCCAATTCTCAAGAATAAAACTTTAGAATTACTTATATTTTGGTAGTTAAATAGGTAATATTTTAATAACTATCATATTCATACAAAACACATTAAATATTGTCTTACTCATTTAATGGTTACTTAACCAGTCCTTAGCAATTGTTTTCGATACAAATACATTACTAAGAAATCATTAGACATCTCTGAGTGCGGCAGTTAGCATATATCTCAATTAAATAGCATTAAAACCAAGGCTAGATAAATTATTCTGTTTTCCACAAAAAATGAGTTACTCTTTTTTATTATTTAATATATTGCTTAAATATATTATATACCTAGTTTACAATATGATTAAACAACGCTAATAGCACTTGAATTAATATACCTTCATGTGTCATACAATAAACAAATTAAGACATCATACTCTTTAGGAAAGTATATATTTAGTTTGTATGTCATTGCAAAATGACACATACAAGGAAAGTCTTTGCCAAAGATTTATAGTCTTTATTGTCCTTGTTATTAAGGATTATATTGTCTTATACGCATGTCGTCTTGTGATTCTAGTGGTAGTCAAGTCCGGGCTTAGATATTAGGTTTTTTGAAATTTGAAGGAGACGATAGGCGGTGACTCATTACATATAATGAGTAAGTAATTACATAATTACCAATATTCATTATTATAGATGTAACATACATTATGATATGTTGTAGGATAAAGCCTCGTCCCCACTAGGAACATTTGTCGAGCGACATGTGTTCCCCAGAGACATCGCCGCAACATTGTTGACTGTGCGACAAGGAACAGTTTCATGTCGCTCGACCAATGTTCCTAGTAGAAACGAGGTTTGAATTAGGTACTCCAAACCCAGTTAAAAAAGGTCATGCATAAATTATAATAAAGCATGTCAAAGATAAACTCTGACTGCACGGTTAGCGCGGTGGCTGGGTGACCGGCTGCCGCGCAACGTGTAGCGGGTTATATTCCCGCACGGAACAATGCTTTGTGTGATCAAATCGTTGTTTCGGGTATAGGTGTCATGTGCAGGTAAATTGTATGTTTCTAAACGCACCCCACAACACAGGAGAAATAACTAGTGTGGGGCAACATTAAAAAAAATTATATGCTATTTTGCATTTTTAATAACTCTAATTTTATTTATTTGTCATAACTACGTATCTAATTTTAAACTCATATATGTATTAATAATGCTATCTAAATTATACAAAAATATTCTGCGATGTCTGACATAACATGTTACATGCTGTATATTGTTATTATATGTAGGTACAATATCACTTAGTATGTATGGCTAACCAAACTACCTGCTCTCAGATCTCTGATTAAATTTTGTTTCCATTGACTAAAGACGTGGAACATTCACTATGACATCACTCGTTAACTTTATTGGTTAGGTACCTTTTTTTAGCTTTCTAGCTTTTTCTGAATAAAAGACTAGGGAGTGTGGGATTTTTACCTCACTAAAACCTCTAAGTAGACCTCCTCCAGAGCCCCCTTTAGTTAGGTACCTATCATCCTATATCTGTTTTTTTTATACTAGCTTCTGCCAACGGCTTCGCCCGCGTTCCCGTGGGATTCCGTGGGAAATTAGTTGTATAATCACCTCCCGAGAGGAATACGTCGAATTCAAAGTCGGGGTGACTTTGAATTCGACGTATTCCCGAAAATTTTGAGAATTTTGATTGTGGACATCAACTTCATGCCCCATGTCTGAGGATCCGTCAAAGTCTACAGACATTATAATGTTAGTACATCAAAGTTTTTTAACGTATGATTGTAATATGACAACATTATAATGCAGACATTAATGTTATTTCTAACGAGAAATTAAATTTTAAAATATACAAATCCTACATAATGTATCAGAAAAATTGCTTATCGTATCGTGTCGTGGCGAACAATGGAGCGGTGTATGAGTGGGGGGTGCAGGCCGCGTGAGTGGGCGATCTAAGTCGATTGTTGTGTCAGTTCACAGTAAGAGGCGCGGGCGTCGAACGCTGACTTGCCGGCCTCCAAATTCCAACCGACGTTCACCTTTGAACCTTAAAACGAAATTCAACCTTAAACCAACCGAGCAAAAGTCTCATTTCAAATAATCCTCAGTTCTATGGTGTAGTGACCTCTGTATAAAACCAGTGATTTCAGTGTTGTGAAAATGAATGAAGACAATACTGTATCGGACGACTTGAAGAGACAAGCTGCTATGTTCTATAACAGCACACAAAGGTTAGTTTATAATGTTTATTGCGAAAACATGCAATTGTTTGAATCTCTCAACGGATGTCGCGACTGTTACAAACATTTCGTGTTTTTTATTGCTTTTACTTAAGGTCTATATTCGTTTGATGCAGCATTCGCCTCCACATACGTTACGACGTGTCGTGAAAAAATGTTCCGGTACGTTAGTCTGTGGAGATGATCGATAGTTCCATAGTTTGCTTCTTGAATGGCCGGTCAGACTCCAATTAACTTAATTGAAACCTATTTTCAAATAATATGGAATTTTTCCATAGTACCTACTTATTTGTGCGTGAAAAGTCATGTCGAGTAAATCGATCGTAAAAATATGGGTAGTTATACCCTACCTACTTTATTTATGTTGGCAGTTTTCATCTCGATAACAGTGTTATTGCTCACGTATAAGTAAGTGATTCAATTTATGCAAACGTAAGAAATGAATATCGATTTTATAAAATCTCTTCCGTATCTTCCCTTACAAATCTAATTGATTCTTTATTGCCTTTATCGTTGTATGATATTGTTCCTCCTATTCATGCGTGCCTGAATCAATTTTCAGAAGTAGGCATGGTGAGGCAAGGATTATTGAAAATGATCCCATTTGATGGATCCATTTAATAAAAGAAGAAATGTACAACTCTAACCTCCCTAAACCACTACCTACTTACTGATAATCATCTCAAATGAAAAATGTACAGGATCATACAGCTATAATAACATTCATACAGTTAGTTTATTTAATTCAATTCATCAATACTACGCACGAAGCTCAGGGCACCAAACCCAGGATAGACCAATAAAAAAATGAACTTGTTAGAACAACATAACTGTAAAACAACTTTAACCTTCAAATGAAATAGCCCTTGATAGAGTAATCATTAGATAATAATAGATATCATAAACGACCTTTGCAAGGTATGCTATTATGGAGAACATGTGTTTACAATGACAACTATAAATATTTACCTGCAATTTCATTCGACAAACATCGACGATTGTCGCCATTCATTCACCGATGCAAGCCTATTGCCATAATACTGTTGTGGTTTCAGTATTAGACTAGTGTGCTAGTATAGAATAGATCAATAGAGAATTATGAGACTATACGATACTGAATGCACGGTTGACGCGGTGACTGGCGTGCAATGGATTTGATTCCCGCACGGAGAACACACTCTTTGTGTGATCCACAAATTGTTGCTTCGGATTTGGGTGTCATGTGTATGTTTGAAACGAACCCACAACACAGTACTTATCATACAGTGGGGCAACGTTTAAAAAAAAAGACATTGTAGTAAGTATGTCATCTGAATGTGGCAATTATCTAGTCTTACATCAGACAACGGTCTCTAATAAAATCACCATCGATTCTTACTTTATGCAACAGAAAATGAAGTATACTCATCCAGTATAACATGGCATTAGAAAAGGGTGTCTTCTACATCAAGTATGTAGATAGAAGACAGGAATCACAAGCCTGATAATGAATGGTATGGCCATTCATTCGTTGTGCTTATTTGCCCATACCACACACATGACCTGAACTAATAAAAGTTACCGAAATACAAACAACAAACCACAACGACGGTGATGCTATCACATTTTGTGTGAAAACAAGCTTTTGCCCTACTATAGGACAATTAGCCTGCTGGTGTTCGAGTTGACCTCCTTTTTCGCGCTCGTATATTATTGTCAACTGCTCACAATAGTCACAATAGCAAAACTGTTGAACAATAGATCAATTTAATGGAGTTTTCATGTATTTACGACAGTTTCCTACGCTAAACAGTGAACCTGTGTCAAACTGGTTCCATACTTTGTTCTGTTTCCTAAAGGTATTTGCTTTAAATGACTCAAAAACATAGAAACTACGATGACTAATTGAGCATATTTGCTAGATCTAATTCTGTGTGTATTTAACTATTTGGACAACTCATGCATATTGGATCTCACGTTCTACCTTCTTATTTTTTTAAATCACTAAATAATTAATGAAGTTTCCTGCTCATTCTCCTCCATTCAAAGCTACACTTTGGAACGAGCACCTAGCTTCATTGACGGATAGACTGACAGACTATTGTTTATTTCTTTCTTTGTTGACGTTTCAAAAGTACCTAAGTATATGGTTTAATTAGAATTAATGATTTGACTTAGAATATGAATAAATAAGTTGGCAGAATGAGTACCCTTATCACAAATATCAAACAAGAGACATCTCAAGCTTATAGTGCCCAGCAAACATTAACAGACATTCAATAAACAGTTTAAGCAAACAAACAAACTGGACTGACACATGTTATCTAAGTACATGAATTACATAATTAATTAATGTACTTAGCTATTTAAATATTTAGCTTCCGCGTGACATTATTGAACATGGAGGAATTTTGTATGAGTAACGGATAAGTATGTGGAACCTACCAGACAAACAAGCCATGGTATGAATACGAAAAAAAGACGCCATGATCGATATTCACAAAGGTATTTATGCTAAAGGCGCAACAACTACTGTGTAAATCTAAGGGTTCTCACACAAGTGCTGCAAATGCAGCAACCTGATTTACTGACATCCACAATATTACAGCCGCAGTAGATAAATCTTGAGTAACCTGCTTGTAAGAACTAATGAACCGAAGAGAAACAGAAAGAAATAGAACAGATTTACAAAAATTATAAAGATTGTTCTTTGCTGAAGTCCTATAATGTAAAAAAAGGATAACATAACGTCACAAAACTCCCAAAAAGGCAAATCTGCAGTTCGTCTGATCAAAGAAGATAAAGGCTCAATATACGATGCAAGAGAAGCCACGAGCGATGGCTAATTTTCTATTACTTACAAAGTAGGTACCAATAGCAAGCAAACTCTCAAGGGAAATCTGTTACTTAATAAATTGGTCAGATATAATGGAATTTTCTTCCCTATTCTTATTGTAGTCGATCAATAATACTGTTTATTGCTTTATGACTTGAGCTGTTAACGTCAATTTAAGAAGAATAAGATACATTGATGTAACCGTTAACCATAATTCATCGTCCATAAAATTGTATGCTAACTGATCAATAAATATTTCCGCTGAATGTTCAGATAGGAAACTAGAATCTGCTTAATTGAGGAATCAATTTGTTAGTTATTACATTTTAATTCATCTCCTAATTACAGAAATATCGTATCGTCCATACTCACTAGAGGAAATCGTCTATAACCTCCAAATTATATAAATAAAAGACGCATTTATCATTGATAGTATAATAATTAAATACCTATTATTGCTTTACTTGGTGGGGGTACTGCTATGTCCCCAAATTATTTGACATTTCTTTAGTCAAGGTTCCAAAGCCTCCTTCTCCAGCAAATTTTAATAACAAGAAAACATTCCGACCCAAGGCCAACGGGGCATTTTGCGGTGACTTCTCGGAATGAATCCGTTCATCGCAATGCGAAAAGGTTTAATAAAAAATACATAGCCAGTCACTCCGTCCTTAAACAGCTTCAGGACCCTACATAGAATTACTACGTTAAGTATATTTGTATTTTAAATGTGGTAGAGCCATGCTTCGGCACGAATGGGCCGGCGCGACCGGAGTGATACCACGGCCTCATAAAAAACTGCCGTGAAACAACGCTTGCGTCATGTTTCGTTGTATGGGTGAGGTTACCGGAGGTCCAATTACCCCTTTCCCAATCCCCAATCCCCGATTCCCCAACAACCTTTAAATTCCTAACCCCCAAAAGGCCGGCAACGCACTTGTAACGCCTCTGGTGTTTCGGGTGTCCATGGGCGGCGGCCATTGCTTACCATCAGGTGATCCGTCTGCTAGAAAATATCACCAAATGCCTCAAATTATTATTTGATGCAACAACAAGCATTAAAAGAAACTACAAACAAGCAATGCACCTAATTGTGTTGAAACTTGCGGTTTTTCTTTCATTTCTTTGGAAGTCAAGGCAAAAATACTTCTTCGTCTCATTGTTTCTTGACCGCGGCTTTGAATGTCAAGAATCATGCATGAATGAACCTTCCGGAAAATGCTGTAATTCAATAACTAAATTGGATGTTTCTGCCCCAAATGGAATAGCATTGTTATTATTAGATTTGTTTTATTTATCCTCATCAATTTATCTACCATGAGGATTCATTAGTGGATTAAGTACCCACCAATCTACGAACTTGCGATAAAACAATGAGTTTCATCGTATCTACCTATCTGTATATTATGATAAATATAAAACGAATAGGCTTTAATAAAGTTTTGATCAATTAAATGTAATTCGTGCAAATGAACAGGTAGCTATTCTGTAACTTTCAATTCAAAAGATCGAAGTGAACTCATTCGCAGTCCGTCATGTCATTGATTGTGAGAATTATTTCGACCAATAACGGGCGAGAATGTGATCGAATTCACGTCAAAGTTCAGATTGACAGTTGCAAAATAGGCTAGCAGTTTAGAATAGGTATATCTCAAAATCACACTGTGTATAATAAATAACTTATCAAATAAACAAACAATAAATTAACCTTCACCGTGGTTCCACTCTAATTATCGACTTTGCATAATATTACAAAGGATGCACCTATCTAAACAAATTATACTAACTATTATGTTTGTTCATTTAAAATAGTTCAAAAATGTTTGTCTCACAACTAGAATTTGCTCTGGTGTCGACTGTGGAAATATTTACAAATCTAACACGTAAACATTAGAGACGGAACAACGTATAAAAAAGACGTATAAGATTATTTGTTCCGTTCGAGAATTGTGATCTTAATCAAAAACAAAGAGATTGTAAAAAGAAGATATTGCAATATCCTCAAATGCAAGTGCATTTAACAATCTTTATAATGTTTCCGTTGCATCTCCTCAAAGATAAAGATTATCAGGAACTACACCCATGAACAATATCAACACGATAGCATCTAAATAAAATGAAAGTAACTATAAAATGGAGTGATGTCATGGCTTCTACATTGTATTGCGCATATTGGATCGTAGCTACGCTCAGCAATGAAGACTATTCACCGTCCATCCGAGACTTCGACGGGACCGACATTATTGTGTTTGCACATACTAAGAATATGTCAGATAGCAATATTGAAGACGGGAAAGTAAAATTTTACAATTTACTTGGAATATGACATTTAGAATGTATGAATTCAATTTATGATGAAGAAATTATATTTCTTAAAATTAAAATGTCAAACGAATTTTAACGGTATTGAAACTTTGACAGCTGTCTATCCAATTTTACCGAGTAGGTAGTCGGGTTACAACTTCACCTTTAACAGGGCAACTATGAAATATTAAGTAGTAGCTTCTGCCAGCGGCTTCGCCCGCATTCCCGTGGGATAAAAAGTATCCTATCACCCAAATCAGCTCATACCCTGTCTGTATACCAAATTAAATCAAAATCCGTTCAGTAGTTACAGCGTGATTGACGGACAAACATCCAAACAAACAAACTTTCACATTTATAATATTAGTGTGATTTATCATTTCTAATTTCCAAACCGATCGAATATTTGCAAATAAGATTGCAGACTATCAGGTTTATCTCAGGTTCGTTTTGTGTGTTGAAATCGAAACTGACAACTGAGGCTACGGAGCTACTGAGGTAAAGTATTACCAACTTGCAACTGGCCAAGTTGCAAGTTAATACTGTCATGGAAAGTATAATTATGCCCAGTGTGTGGCGATTTTCTTGAACAATTTTTTTTACCACTTTTTGTCTCGGTCTAAATAACTTCATGACATTCATTTCCTTTTAATTCGGTTTTGAAAGTTCTTGTCTTGTGATTTGCCCATTCAAGTACACGGAAACATGATCTTTCTCAATTCTCAGATTATTAACCTCGAGTGCATATTTCAAATGCAAGTTCCGTGTTGCCACTAATGAAAATGTATGTTTCTTTTTTTAATTTCAGCCCTGAATGCCATTTGCAATTTTAATCGGATCCTAAATTTAGTATTCATTATTAACTGTAATTGGTTTGCATGTCATTTGCATTCGAGATAATGATACCAAAATATTCGCTTTATTTGCCTTGTGTGTATTTGATTTTCAATATTTGCCAAAGCAAAATGGACTTTATTATGATCTGCCTTAACGTTATTCTCTCCTATGAATATGTCTACTAGTGCATGACGATGATACCATTCTTTAGAACAAAAGGTACCTTTGAATATTTTTAAAACAAAATTCGCAATGTATTTAAAGTTCACAATTACGTCAACCTCAAAGAATTCCCTTGCCACCTCCTGTCTGCCTAAATACAATTCTCACATATTATTATAATGTCCGTGAAAATGTTCAATTAGCATCGCATGGGACCTGTAATCAAGTAGCCAACTGGATAAACGTTCACAACTGTTTTTGTTTATTTCATTACTTTTGAAATTAATTACTATTCGTGGAATTAATTTGTAGGCAGCTTTTGGTGTTGCATTGCAGATGACCACAAACTGCTTTCCATCAGAAGGTATTATTTGCCACCTCTGTTGCAAGAAAATGTTAGTATGTTGTTTTAGTTAGTGTTTTCATCATCATATCAGCAATGCCCAATGATATCCAGATAGGCCGGTTGAAAGCGACTTGTAGCGGCTCTCTGCTTTAGTTAGTGTCCCTACTTTTAATTTAAATTAATGTTTGCCATCATACCTTTTCAAATAAAAATGTCCCATTAGTCCATCACGGCATTAGTTAATAAAAAAATAACACAAAAATAATTATTTTTCTACAATGACATAATTTGACAGGCTTTTACTTGATAACTGTTACTAAGAAAAATATATTAGTAATGTACTTTAATAATATCTTAATGAATTCTTTTACCTTTTTGTTATATTAAAGTCTGAAGTAAGTCTCTTCAATATACTTAATTAGAAGTGGTCTGTCTGAGTCTTCGATGAGGTTTATCTCGATAGATAAACCTCATCGAAGACTCGTCGAACCTCGTCGATGACCTAATGAGTAAGTGCCAAGACGATTCTTGGCACTTACTCATTAGGTCATCGACACACTCTGAAAATAATGACCTGGCTTATAAAAACCTCTGCCATTCTTTATTCTCGTAGAAAATTGATCAATTACGATCCATATCTAGTTATAAATAAATGCTTTTTTTCTGACAGGGCAAAGACTTTTTGGTAATTATATTTATTAGTGCAGAGATTAGAATAATAGATTGATGGTTATAAATCTAGTCCTTTTTTATAGTCTATCTAGCCCTCTTTGAACCGGAGCCCCGGCAACCCGATATGTCTTCCGCGGCTCCGTATCGGGCATTAGCCCTACTGGGCTCCATCTGTAGTGGTCTGATGGCTCTTTGAGGCGTTACAACCTGGTTACCGTATCCTAAGTAGGTATAGCTGCAGCGCTAGAAGCATAACATGCATTTCTACACAATGCTCCTGCAATTTCCCATTGTGAACTACCTAGCCACTTAACTTCCTGGGCCTTCAAGCCCATCTTTTCTTTCAATTTAAAAGAACCCTTTATAAGAAACCAAAATCAAAAGGTTCCTTGTACCCAAGTAATGATATACAAAAACACGATTTCGTTCGTAATAACATTTAGTTTATGGGTTTTTGAAGCACGCGAAGTTACGACGGCATAACTCATATTTATTTTGAAATATGTTGTCAGGTTGCTGTAGTGGAAAGAGTAGAGGAATCGAATATGCTGCATGATACTAAGGAGTTTTCAATATACAATTTTCTAAGGTTCAGTCAGTTTTCTGCTCCTTCTGAGAAAATATCTTCTTAGTCTTTACTACTTTGCTGCGGACTGCCTAGCGAGTTACCAGGGCTCCGGCTCGAAAAGCAGAAGTATGAACGGGATGGTTTTTAGTCAGTAAGAGTCTGACACTTCCTCTCACCTCACCTATGTCGGGAGAACTCATAGAGGCTTTATTACTTTAATATGACTTTAAAACTAAAGAAGATAGAACTAGAAGACTTTATAAATTAAAAAACTCAAATTTTCCATGGTTTTGCCCTGTGAATAGTTTGATTCTTGGGTATGGTCCAAATGTTAATTAAACTAAGGGCATAAATCAAGTGTTACATGAAATCGTGTGAAAATAAATAACAGCAAGCTTGTTAAAATACCTTTCTCGATTCGACCTTTGTCATGCAACAACAGGAAATGGCAAAGTAGGTATGTTCTACTAATTACCCACATTAGGCCACGGTATGACATGGTCGGCGATTGTGAATTCGCAATAATAACAGAGTAGTGTATCAAAATGATAGTTGTTTCGAATATACGTAGAAGTCTTGTATAACAAATGCATTGATTTAGTATTTACAAGTGTGAATTAGTTTAGAAATTATGAAAATCTTTCCAATTTTCTCGTTTTGATTGCATAGAATAAGGTTATAAAATTTGATATTTAGGTTTGGTCAAACGAAGCTATATTTGATTTAGGAGTTAAGTCTAGTTCACCTCTAATTACCCTTTTGCGTAAAATGAAAACGTTTTAAATAATCTACTGTCTAAAAACCTGTTGTCTCCGGCTTTTATGCTAGAATATTCGATTATGAGCAACATGTAATATCAAAGGTTCAAATCGTTGTTTATATAGCTTGTGAGTAAATTCTAGACTAGAGTTTGCCTAAACATAGTAGTACGTTATTAAATATCAGCCTGGATGACACAAATATAAGTAGGTTGCTATAGATTTGAGTATTCATTGAAACGATATGGGGATCTCCGGTGACCGACGTTAGCGGAGGATTTGTCTTGAACAGTTTTCTATCGGCAGTCAAAAACTCACTTATTGAAGAAAGAGGTAATTGTTAGCTCAACTCTTCCCTTGAGTGGCATAAGATCCGACTAAGGGACACGTTTGACACGACTGTAATGAGCAGGAGCGCTTTCTTATAAACTTGAACCTTTTAACTGGAATCTCGAACCGAACTGCCAAACATGGATTATTGCCAAGTCCTACGGCCAAACAGTGGTTTGTTGTTGATGTTATCTTCAGTCTGTTTAGTGTTTAGCATCTATAAATTTCCATCCTCGGCAACATTCACGTGGAATTTTGGCATTAAAACAAGTAACTGTGATTCTTCTGTCTTTCTACAAATCAAAATTCAACGCCATAAGTTTAGTGTATTATCCTTGAATGCGTAAGGGGCCGTTCAATTATTACGTAAGCACTATGGGGGGCGGGGGGTCTTTGCTTTGCTTATTTTGGATGACATGGGGGTAGGGGAGTCTAGATGATGATTACGTCATCGGTAGTTATTTTCTTTTTTACACGAATGGCAACCCACACATTGTCTTTGCTTGAAAACGAAAAGCATTTTCGGGGATTCCCGCAAGTAATACATACATTTAGTGAACAGTG
The DNA here is from genome assembly GCF_023101765.2 of Spodoptera frugiperda. NCBI lineage: Eukaryota > Metazoa > Arthropoda > Insecta > Lepidoptera > Noctuidae > Spodoptera > Spodoptera frugiperda. Next base: position 10,748,101 of record NC_064231.1, on the reverse strand, counting down.
CGCGGTAATTCCCCTACTCGCTTTAGAACCGAGTAAGGGAATTACCGCGCGCTGTTCACTTGTCTAAATTTCCTCTATCAGTGTATTGTTTCGTTTGGCTGCTATAGCGAGTAGACGTATTGTAAGCATAGTAAAGCAAGTTAACATTTGTGTTACCATTCATTCCATTATCCAAAGTTTAATGTTTAAATAAGATGTCATTTCAAATAGACAAATCCAAGTTATACCAAAAATTGTTTGAAAGTTTTAAAAAATCTCATACAAGTACGAAAGTACAAAATGTACAAAAGTTAGTTAACGAAGTGTGGCGAAATTATAAATTACAAGCAAAATCCGACAAGGAACTAGATATTATTGTATCTAAGAGAATCGAAGAAGAATTGCAAGCAGCGACTAAGAATAAATCCAATTTACTACATTTTTTTCTAAGGTGAGTGACGAAATCATTTTAGGTACCTACTAGAAATATTAGAAATCGCCAAAAAGTTTCTCTTTGCTAATTAGAAAATATTATGGCCTATCTTAAAGTATAGAGGTAATATTCATTATATAGATTTATTTCTTATAATTGATTCCGTCAATTGGTCACAAAATACAGGATGTCAGTTTTATACATATATATTATATACCTACAGAAAACTATACTCTATTCAAATAGGTATTTAACAGAATGTAAACAATCTTTATATGTCTTTTTATTGAAATATGTGGTTTAAAATTGTAAACTGTGTAAAATCTGTTGTGATTCATTTAAAAACTCAACCAATATTAAAAAATTGCTTTTCTGTAAATACATAAAGGTGCGTACAAACATCGTGAGGCGTGCGCCGCGAATGGTTCGCACGTATACATGTGCCGTAGCATGCCTCAGGTTGATGTATGCGAGACGAACCATTCGCGGCGCAAGCCTCGCGATGTCTGTACGCACCTTTACAGATATCTGATTTTATAATTGCATATTTCAATAAAAAGACATATCAAGATTGTTTATATTCTTTTAAATACCTACTTGAATAGACTATAACACCCTGTATTTTGTGACCGGAACGATTTGCTCGTTTAAAGATATTAGATTTAAAGCCATAGGGTTTTGTATTTACCATATTTATTGCCATACTTTGTATTTATGTAGCTTAATAAGAGAATCTTTAGCAGAACCCATAGAAAGTTTTTATTTTTAGGCAACCTGTAAACCTGCAGAAAAAACACAAATTACACAGCCAGCTTCAAATATTAAAAAACAGGAAGAAGATAAAATAAAAACCGGTAATGAATCACAACAGCAATGCGAAATTAATAAAAATACAGATAAACAGAGACCAAAACCTTCTCAGGAAGCTATGAAAAATAAGATTGCTCTACTCGAAAAAAATTTGAATGCTTTGTATTCTGCCAGAGATACTATGTCAATCCGTGCTGAAGTTGATAAACAGATCATTAAGTTGCGCGAGGAAATAAAAACAGCAAAACAGTCTTTAAACAGGAAGGTTCAAAACGCAGTTGCCCAGAAGAAACACAGGGATGGTATGAAAAGAAAGTTAGAAGATATTTGTCATGAAAATCCAGAAATGAAAAAAAGACTATCTCTGAGGGATTCAGTGGGACGTCCTAATCTTGAAAGCAATCAACCTTTACTATTGAAAACAATCGCGGATATAGCTTTATTTGGGAGTGCAGCAGATGATAGAAGACGAACGGAATCAATTCGCAGCGTAAAAACTCTTGATGAACTCACACAAGAATTACGTAAAATGGGATTTGACATTAGTCGCAGTGGGACATATCTTCGTTTGATTCCCAGAAAATCTAATTCTGCAGAGGGACGAAGACATGTATCGACAGTCCCTGTTAAGCTCATTCGGGCTCAAACTGATCACCACAAGAGCCACTTAGATAGCAAGTTCGCTGAAACATCAATCCATTATTTAGAGAACATAGCATCCATACTAGGACCAGATCAAGTATTTTTCATATCTCAAGATGATAAAGCTCGAGTCCCTATTGGCGTAACTGCGGCAAATAAGCAAGCACCTCTTCTAATGCACATGGAATATAGAATCAAATTGCCTGATCACGATTGGGTAATCGCTGAGCGTCATAAATTAATACCATCTGTTTATGCTGGTATCAAAATCACTTCCAATATGCTAGGACAACCGCAAGCCGTTGGATATTCTGGACCAACATACATCGCTATTCGAAGTGGAAAGCATAGTTCATCTACTGCTAATACTCATGCTCAGGATTTCGAGACGCTTCTCGAACTTGAAGAGTTTCGACCATTAGCTAAAACTGACCATGGACTAGTAAAACCAGTGGTAATCATGACGGTTGATGGAGGGCCAGATGAAAATCCGCGTTATCAAAAAGTCATAGGGTTTGCTATACAACACTTTAAGCGACATGATCTCGATGCATTGTTTTAGCTACCAATGCTCCCGGAAGAAGTGCGTATAACAGAGTAGAGCGCAGAATGGCTCCTCTTAGTCGGGAACTGGCTGGTTTAATATTGCCTCATGACCATTTTGGGTCTCATTTGGATGAACGTGGCGTTACAATTGATGAACATTTAGAAAGATCTAATTTCGAATTTGCAGGAAAAGTATTAGCTGAAGTATGGAGTTCAATGGAAATTGATGGCTATAATGTTAATGCAAAATATGTTGGGGCAGGTGAACAAGATCTTCCTGATTTTCCAGACATTAAATGGTATTCAGAACATGTGCGTGAAAGCCAATACTTGCTCCAAATTGTAAAATGTAGAAATACAGAATGCTGTCGTCCAAGAAGTGGACTATTTAGATTACTAGACAACAGGTTTCTTCCACCACCTGTAAAAGTAAAACAAACAGTTGATGACTTGGTTTTAGATGAAGGAGGGCAATTTCTTAATCTTCCAGTCAATTTAGCTCTACGCTTAAGTGCTTCACTCAAAGATTTCCTGCAAATGCCATACGATTATTTTTGTCCGACGGTACAATTGAGGCTATCAAGTCGAACATGCAAAACGTGTGGTCTTTATCATGCTTCCGTCAAGTCACTAAATCGTCACATCGAAAAGATCCATAAGAAAGTAAACACGCACACTGATAGGAAAGTTAGACCTGTAAGAGTCGCTGCTCGTCGTGCTAATGAACTGATGTGCATTATTCAAAATTTAGAGCACCATGATGTTGAATGGCTCGATGAGAATGACGTAGACATTCCAAAATCGGATGAAAGCGAGCAGACTCACAACACTGAGCAGCAATCGAAGCAATCCAATGTCATCGAAAACTTAGAATCATGGATTCGGGTTTCATGGACTGAAGACTGTTAATTTGAATTTAATATATGTACCAAAAATTTAAAATAAGTTTGTTATGTTAGTAAGATATAATATTTTTGTCCTTTACTCTATGTTGAATACCGTTTCAGTAAAATATAATCTCTATCCTAAATCTATTTTCTTATTTTTCAAATTATAATTATAACATTATAAAATTAAAAAAACAATACATTAATTGACAAATGTTTACGTAAGCATGGGGGGAGGGGGTAAGAGCTTTGCTTACTTTTGCTGACAAGGGGGATGGGGGGTAAATAATTGCAATAAATCTGCTTACGTAATACTTGAACGGCCCCTAACAAACACATTTACTTTCACACTACTCTGTTATATTAGTATGGATATTCCGCAAATATTATGTTTCGTAATCCATGGTTCTATGAAGCTGAAGATTTTGCTAGCAATTAATAATAATTAAGCAAATATTAATTAAGCATAGCTTAGCTTATTAAAATATTGTGTCAAAGTCATACTGTCCCTGGAAACTTTTATTGGACAGTTTAATGACACACAGATATCCTGCTGACGACTGTGATGAGGGTAAAGACTAAATTAATTAGACGACTCAATTAACAAAGCCCAGATATTTATTATTATGAGATATTATTATTTACTTTGGACCTTTTGAATCGAACTACTGAAGAATTACCTCATTAGAGATGTTTTGCATGTAAAAAGATTTGATAAAACATCAATTTGGAATAAACCATAATTTGAATGGTTGATTAAAGAAGAAGTTTACGTCTGCTTGTCATTTTATGAAGACAATTGCAGTATCAGCAGTTTCTGAATTGATCCTCAAACTAAACCAAGTACCTCATACCACATAATCGGTATTATAAAAAATAATATTGTATTGTCGCGATAGATTCATTTGCAAATGTAATCCCATGTAATAGAGGATTACATAGAATTCAAAACCGATAATAATCTAAATATATATGTACAAAGGTATTATAAACTATAACATGTAAAAACGTAGTTTTCAAAGAATCGTGTTCAATAAAAAGATCCTGTCACGCGCTAAGTTAATTTCAATACCGTTAAAATGAACCTTACAACATACATATACGAAGTACATAATATAATAAAAAAATATATTGAAATGCAAAGGCCAACAGTTGCTTTGTACCTTTATTAAAAATATATTAACTATTTCCTGCATAGTTTTTTTTTTTTCAAGCAAACTGTTATTATGTATTCGTATATTTTTATTTGAACTGCCTAATTGTATTATGCGTCCATAATTGATATTTGAAATTAATGTTTTTATTATTACTGATACGTGGATACCATTTCTGAACACCTTATTATTATTTTTTTATTGGTCTTGTAGTTATGAACTTTTAATTTTATTTATGGAATAAAGCAAGTTGCCTTGTGACCGTATCCACTGATATTAAACTATGCAGCGGTGCAAGTAAGATGTGCCACCACAAAGTAACTGCACGAGGAAGATGCGATAATAGGGAAACCATCCATAGCACATATTCATAGCACGCATTCATAGCAGAGCTAAGTTATATGAAAATTATTGGTTGAAGCCAAACGCATCCACAGCAACGTAGCATAGCACATCTCTGGTGAAAAAGCACCCTGAAAGTCGATTTTTCCAAAGATAAGTGTATCTGAGGAATGTTTTTAATTTTTGAGATTGAAAAATCAACCTTAAATCGAAAAGTTTAGACACGAGTTCTAACCTAAAGACCTCACCTCACAGCAAATTGCAGTCCGCCCTCAATACATTATTTGCCAATAGCTTTTAAATTGACCCAAGAACCCATTAAACCATTATCTATCTCGTAACTTTGGACCACATTTCGATCTATGACTCAACTAAAGGGTCCCAATAAGTAACTGTTAATTATTTAGTGACCGCCTCTAGGCACCACAAGGTCGACAACCCGTCACCTGCTTCCATCTACTGATAGCCTGTACCCTTAGTATGAGTTTGCTTTACGTTGAACGAAAACGAAATGAGAGCTCGTTCGGCGCTCTGATTGGTCGGAGCGAATGAACCAACTAATCAGAGCACCGAACGCGCTTTCATTTCGATCTCGTTAAAAGTAAAGCGAACTTGTACTAAGGGTACTGGTACCGTACCATACAAGTCGGTTCACGGTTCACAATTGTTTATTTTGAATTCCAATGAAAATAACTTCTTGGGTGTGGACAAAAACTAGTGGTATTAGGTACCTGTTTTGTTTAGGTAGGTACATAAGTTTGACATAAAATAATGGTACGCTATTATGCGTTCATTCTCTTTTTGATGGCTACTTTATCTTCAACCAAAAACTGTCCACTGCTGCATTTAAGACCTGAGTTTGGAGAGGGTTATCTTAATCTGCACGTTTAGCAAGCGATGCTGTGGTCGTCTCTGGATCTTGATTCTGAGAGTCAATTAACAAATCTATGCTGAATCTTTGCAATAGGTAAATTGTTATTTTCCATTTGAGGTTACTATTACTTTTCTTGATTGTAAACTTATAGGTTTTCAACATCTTGATCATTGTGATAAAAATAGTTATAAACATTCTGATTTAATAAGTAAAATAAAAATAAATAGATAAGATAAATTTGACGTCAGTTACTGCTATGAGGTCAACACTGTTTTTTGTTAATTTTCCTTTACCTAAGCTAAGTTTTTCTATAATTATTAGTCAAGCGGTATTTAGGAAATATATAATTTATTGATTAGATGAAGAAAATAAAAATTATGATCACGGGATATCAAATATATCACGTGTTCAACTATGACGTATAACAATCGAAACTCAGAAATGGCATAAAATGTAAATGTAAAATTCGAAATCTTTCTATTTTATCATGCTCGTAAAACGAACACTTACATTAGCACCAAAATAAAAGTCCTGCAGTCCTGTCCTAAAATTTTACCATACATGCCTTTTTTAAGAGGGGAATATCATCCAAAGACTTCTCCAGCCTTGAGCGAAGCGAGAGAGAGTTTCAGACTCTTACTGACTGAAAACAACCCCATTCCTACAACTGCTTTTCAAGCTGGAGTGTCGATGCCTAATACCAATATTTTCTATACGAACTTAGCTCAACACTAGATGTAAAAAGCATATTTTCTTCTCATGAAGTTTGTAATAAAATCAAATTCCAATGTCATTAATAGGTTACTCAGACATCATAAAAACTTGATAAGAATAATTGGACCTGTTTTTGTTCAAAGACACGTGTTCTCTTCTCATTAATATTTATTTTTCTTACATCTCAAACAAATTCGTGACCTTCACATTTCCTAGTATCCAAGTGCTTATTTGTTTAATAAACTTATCAGTAGAATTAGGCTTTTTGTCCAAATTAATGCGGGTATTCAAATAATGAGGTTGATTCTTAAATAAACATTGACATAATAATATTTATTTGCCTTTAAAAGTAATATTTAAATATGAAGATTAATAGGTGGATGTCCCGAAATCGTTATCTTACCATATATCTTTTAAAATGTACTAACTTTTAAGCCCAAAAAAGCAATTCTTACATAATAAATGTGGCCTTTTTACTCCAAATCCAAAAGAAGGTTTTAATCGGCTTATGAAGAGGTTTCCTTTTCCAAATAATCTCTTTTTATCGAATGTGTTTCTTTGTTTTTATCTCGATTTGTTTTTGCACATACGATTGTTGTCGTTTGTATAATATTTGCCATTATATTCACCTGTTTTACGATGAAATTCAATAGTAAAGTCAAAGTGTTTAAAGTGCAAATTCTCACAAACAGCATTAAAATTAATTATCATTAAAATTCGATTTCGCGACGGCGTTCGGTTGAATCATCTTAGAAAAAATAAGATAAGCGATAACATTCATACACGTAAAACAATCAAACCAGATTTTAGCAACCGCAATCTTAATGACCAAACAAATGTACATAAAAGACGTAATTCTCAGTACATAGTTATGCGAATATAAACACAATGCAGACGCCGGAAGACCAGAAATATTTCGCTAATGCCGTAATACAGTTTAATAGCGGGTTATTAAAGCTATCGCAGGCGGATTTAAAAAACGGTTCCCAAGGAAAAACTGATCGCGTGCCTTTGATTATAACCTGCAGTATTTGTTGTCCATCTAATTCTAAGGACCGAATCCTTGAGGACTTCCCATCCCCTTTTTTATCAACCCTTTATTGTTTTGACGCAATCACAGGAGACTTCCTTGTTGCTATTTTCGTCCGGAGTGTGAATGCTGCATTCCTGTGCAATGGGCTGCGAAATTAGAATTTCGGATATCTAATTCGGTTACAGATACGTGGCTCTTCCTATATTTTCTTCTGTAGGTTTGTGAGATCAGACTTTTTTTACTATGAACAATAATTCACTTTTTAATGAATTCATATCTCATTTTTCTCTAAATAATTTCTGTGATTGAAACCGTTATTGGCAGTTTGAAATTTCTTTTCAACGGTATTATGAGTTTCTACTACCGTAGAAACTTACATAACTCACCATTATGCATGCTTTAATATTGTTCAAGATTCATTAATTACCATTAAAATTGCTAATTTATGCATTCGAAAGGAAAAGTAACTTAATCTGGTTCCTTTGTTGACATTTATGTCTTAGGACTTAAGTACAATATTAGGTGTAAAAGCGGTTTAGTATTTATGTGTTCTTACAGTAATGTATGCTCATACGCGATTCACGGAACTGTTTAACAAGATTACTGTCAAGGCCGCAATAAAGTGGAACTTGGGATACCAGTTTTTATATGCAGAAAAGCCTCGGGGCTAGTCGTAAACTCTGAAATTGGTCCTATTCAAGCTCGACGATAGGCTGAGTTGAAAGTTGTGGGGCGATAAACTAATCATATGCGTAAGAGCCTATTTTATCCGCGGCGTGATTTTTTCCATTACAAATCTTTTGTTTGTTTGATCGTTTGTTTATGAGCAAATAACATGCTACAAGATGCCTTTTTGATAAGCAGAAAAACACGAATTTATAACGTTTTTATATAGATTCCACTTCGTGAAATGTCATTTAACATTGTCATGTGAAAAGATTGGATTGGGAAGCAACAAAATCCCACAAGCTATTTAAAAACATCGAAACGTATGAAACCGAACCGATTTAATCCTCTATGACACGATATTGAGGTAACAACCAGATACAAAGCCAAAGATATTAAGAAATCAGTTTGACAAGCGAAACACGAGCCATTTTGGATTATGTCAAAATGAAACGTGTATATCGAATAAAAGTGTTGAATGCTGCTAACAAGTCTTCAAGGAGAATTTGCGATCTTCCTATTAAGTTTTTGTACCTGAATTTGTTACGTCACTGTTAAAGTAACAGTCTAACCTGTAATAACTGGTTACCTGTCTAACTGGAGGCTTCGGAATAACAATATCGTATTATACAACATGCTTTTGTATCTAATGCAACTCGAACATAAAAAACCGGTACAGTTTTCACGAAGTCTGACGAGGCGGGGAATATTAATGTCAGTACTGGCTCGTAGAAGTTTAGAGATTCAATTATTATATTCTGAAGTTAGTGGCACCCAGTTGGCCGGACTAGAAGGTATTTGCGTTTACTTTGGTGACAGGCGAAAGTTTGTCCCTCCATCTGTTCGGTTGTAACGGAATTTTGATAAAACTTTCTTAAGCAAAAACTTTCAGTAAAAGTGCTGTATAAGTACCTACCACAAAAGGATAAGTTTTCCTTTGAGAAAAAGTTCCAAATTAGCAGGACGAAAGATGTCTGGTCTTTACCCGTTTCGAAAAAGCGGAATATTTATCCCCATATCAACAGTTCGACATAAATTCAACGTATGAAACCGAATTCGGAGGACAATCCGATTACTGGTGAAGTATATTAAGAAGCGGAAACAGCTCATAAATATAATACCCCTTTCGCTTAAAACCTCCGTGAATTCAGATTGACGTGGTTTTATTACCAATAAAGTTTGGAACAAGCGCCGCACCATTAACATTTTCGTGAAGGAAAACTCTTTGTACACATGCCTGATAAATATTGGAGGAGACGCAAAAATACTCTATACTCGTCTCGATAAACTAGTTAGATGTGTTTCATATTTTATGAAGACAGATTTCATGTGTATTTGTTTAAACTACATAGTGAAGTACATGTTGAGCCGTTCAATAATTTTCCAATAAAAATTTCAATACCTTTACTACAGTTGGGTAACAAGTTATCCGTAAATAAATGCAGCTGCAGTTTAAAACCGTTTTTAATTTTCTGCTGCGTAGTACATCAACAGAGACTGGTTACAAAAGCATCTATGCAAGTACAGTAAAATTAGTTATTAGCCCTAATTAACAAATTATGAAATTAGACTTCAATAATCATCACTGATATAGCTAAAGCATAGAAAATTAACAATGAAAGAGCAAAAATATGCGTTTGAAAATACATGTTACTTAACTGGTTCAAATCAAATGGTAATGGTTTGCAGCGAGAAGATAAGCTAATGTTTAGTTAGCTCTGCTTCTTACTTATATTTGTTTAGTAAAAAGTATGTGGTAGTTAAAGATATGGCCAGGACTGTGTGTAAATATTGTCCCTCAAGGTTAATGTTCTACTGAAGTTATGATACCCTAGTATATCTACAGGCTTTGTGAAAGAGATTGTTTCTTTTTTCTCCCAGAAAATAAACTTGTAGGATTGGCCAGATTTATCTATCCTTTAAGGACAAGAAATAATTTTACTTTATCTCCTATATCCAAGATTACCTAAACTCCTGTTACATTGGATAAGTCCTCATTTGTAATATGATCTGCCGGATTATTTTCCGAGCCTCAACTACAAATTGATGATAATCTACTCGTGTTTTGCCAATTAACAATGGATTATAATGGGCATAATAATCTTATTTACTATCTACCAGGATGTTATTCGAAGCTTAGCGTTTCATCTCTCAAATGTTGAAACAGATATTATTTAACGTTGTGAAAGATATCAAAACAAATGATCCATTTTACTGCGGCACGCTTATCGAAGTCACAAAGCCAGCTATAATTCTACTGGACCTTATCTTTAGGAGAGGAATTAGAATACGATATCGTAGTCACAATACGGCAGATCGTATTTTTGGCTCCCCATAAAATTTATGCTGATTCAGCTAAAAAATAGAACCGAATCAATACTTGCAATATAGTCTTGAATATTTTTGCCACCGAATTTTCGTCTGTTAATTCGATTTATTAAATTTTATTTTGCATAAATTGGTGTCTTTCCTCTTTACAAATTACTTTTTTAAAATTTCTATGCAAAAATTACTTTCCTTCGAGAGAGTCTAATTATTAGCAAAATTATTCAGTTCGCAACAGTTGATGTCAAGCAATATTCGTACCAATGCACTGGAAGCTGAACCATTAGACACAATGGCCTAGAACTTTTAAATAATGTGGAAAAACGAAGACTAAAATGCCATTTGTTAAAGGTTTTGTCAGTAAGCTGTACTCGGGACGGTCAGATACGTCTGAGGTCAGGGGTCGAAGAACTGTTGCCGTGATGCGAAGTTATATAACACATTACGTCACTTCTAAAGCTAAACTAGCGTGTAAAAAACAACTTTAGCCGCTCCATTCCTTTTGATACCTTGTATCATCAAAATAGATTCTCTTTTCAAACTTTCCACGTTATCCTAGTCTAAAAAACATGTAATTCCGTGGAAAATTCTGACAAATACTCTTTGTATTGTTGTTTTTGTAGGCTTAAATAATCATTGTATGTAGTATATTTAAAGGATTAATGTCCAAGCTGAATAAATAATGGTTCTAAAGAACTATCCACCACAACGAAGACTTATTGAGTCGCTACGTAAAATTGTTTAGTGAGCATATCCGAATAAATAGTTTCTCGAGACCGTTTTCAGACTCAGACTGGCATATTTTTATGAGATGGGTTAATAGAAACCTTATTTATTACATCTTTGATAGGAAGAGATAGTGTCATTTGACATGTAAGATGAAGAAGAGAATTTGATCTTTTCACTAACCAACGCAAAGCTTTAAATTAATCTAAACGATAAACCAAGTCATCGATTTTACTCCAGCATTCATTTACTAGTCGAATCCGATCCTCATGTGCTGATTAGGTGACGTTTTATGAACGTGTGCCATTTGTCGTCATCGACTGAGTGCTAATGCGGGCACCATGAACGTTGAACATTTTACTTTATCATTCTTTAGATAACTTGGTTTGAGCTGTGCATTACTTATCTGTGTTTTATAAAAGCTATATTTTTTTATGTCAATTGTCTATCGTAACTCACTATATGAATGTTACTTTTTATGTGGAAAGGATAGCATTCACGTCGGTATTTTATTTGTTATTCTTGTCAATAGTCATAATAATAAATTGATTCTTTATCTTCCGTCACTTTTTACTTTAGTACCTACTTAATAGGTATTACTACCTATATATTTATATGTGAATGTTTATATACGAATCACTCTTATTCTTATGCACGCTAAAAATACCGATTTAATGACGATGACCCTCAAAAAGCTTCCTAGCTAGCTTACTGGACGTATAATATCTACGTAGTATACATTATACACGACCTACGTAGGCATGTAGAGCAAACAGTTGAACTGTACAGTTTTAACTGAATCGAATTAAGAATACAGAAAAAACTGTACAGATAAAAGTGCACAGTTAAATCGTGAGGTCTGTATAGTGCATACTTAATCGATTTATAATACTAGGTACGGAACTGTTTACGTTCTTACACTCTTGTAGGTACCTAAGAGTATAATAGCTCTATAGCTAATGAAATATGTCTAACAAATGACTTGTTCTCACTAGGTACTCGACTTAATAATTTTCCAAGAAATGTAGTTACCACGTTGTTAAGAATATTTATGATCTGACATGATTGTGTATATTGACGCGGACGTGCTAAAACTAGTATGATAATTTCAATGTTAGTTCCAGCGTATATTCTTCCGATCTCTTCCTTTCACTCAAAGATCCTCAAGGTTTCAGGGTCTAGTACGCCTTCTTAACTCATTAAATGAGAGAAGTCTACGGCAATGTTGGTGTATTAAGATAAAAATCAAGCAACATCACTTTCTGAAGTCAAAACATTCTTTTCTGCTTAAAATTTTCCAATAAAGCCATAACAGACATGGACTGCATCTTGTTCATTAACTCTGTATACCCTTAAGCAAACCCTTACAGCGAAACATGACAAGAATTAAAAAAAAAATACTTGAAAAATTTAAATACATTCGAATTATAATGGAACAGAGTCCTTGGATTTTGTTTTAAAAGCAGCTAGAGGGCATAGACCTTTCGCTTTTTACAAGTAAAATGTATATGACCGTAAACACTCTGATTACAACGCACGACCACATCACGTCCACGAGTTATATACGAAGAAGTTATTATGACTCTTATTTGCAAGGAACTGCGTGTGTGCCAATTATTTTTTTGTATGCCTCCTTAGAGATTCATTTGATCGGAGGTGGTTGTTGTACTCATCATCACCATGATCATATCAGCCGCAAGACCACTACTGAATGTAGGCCCCCAATGACTTCCAGATAAGCCGGTTGGAAGCGACCTGCATCTAGCGGCTCCCTGCGACCTTCATTTTTATGTTGTTTGTTGTGAGTACAACAAACAACGCCACCGCCACAACACGCTGTTTTGTATCATGATACAAAACGGCGTGTGCAGGTTGAACTAAATTTTATCCTACAATAAATACAGATTTGTTATTTCTGAAGATAACATAATTATTTGAACCATAACATGGAATAGAATCAGTAGTAGGCAACTTACTTTGTAAACTCAAAACTTTCTAACCTGCACCCAGTGAACAAAGCACGGGTTGATAATTAATTACAACTGTAACGGCGACAATGGTTACTGTTTATAGAAATAATCTTGAAACAAGCATGACATGACTAGCATAGTTTTCTTGTTTCCGCAAAGAAATATACGGTTAACTGCGACAACTGAAACAAAGACATTTTTTATGTTGTATGTGTAGGTACCTGTGTGTGTCTGAGACAACCTCGAATGTGAAAGGTGTTGCCAATGCTTCCATAATTGATAATAGCATGCTTTGTAGTGATTTAAACGCGGTAGAATTTCGAAAATTGAACAAAAATCTATCTAATGGTATAGTCGTACATACTAAAATGCCTTATTCGTTCGTAGTATAAGTAATTACTTTATTAACCATCACCTGAAACGCCATTTTCGTATGATTACTTAACCTGACATTGAATTTGATGAAATATATAATAATGGAAATTGATGAACAATAAAATTATTGTTTCCATAAAGACGATTGACGACCACAGCGCCTCACGATTGCACAAAAGAAATAATCGTTTGTTATTCAACAATCCATATCATTTGAACTCTTCGCTCGATTCTATAAATACTGCCTTTGGTATCAGTTCTGTTGAATAACGTGTCAAGGTGCGACGTCTCAGCCATTTCTTTCACTGAATTCAATGCTCTGACTCAAAATGGAAAACTTAATGACTTGGATCACGATTGATTTCTATGAAGCGACGCATCAATCACACGAACCAACCGATTTCTCGTAACGGAATCTTTAAAATAGTAATTGGGTCACAACCTAATTAGGTCGTAGCCAATTCGACACCCGTGTCAAACATCTTATGGGTCCCATCGAATTAATTTTACCACAGGGAGTTTTCTTAACGACATAAGCCATGAATGAGGGGGAAATTTCTGATGAGTGCTCCAGAAACTTTGTTTACCAACATCATTTTTACGGTGTCTCGCTTTTGTGGGGTTTTTCTTATAAAAGTTATTGTGTTGCTCCTATATTTCGTTAATCGAATGACTCGAATTGATGATCCTGTATGTGTTAGACAGTTGATTGGTTTTTGTTATTTGCCCACGTACTGTAGACGTCATTGCTGGTAATTTTATTGATGAAACTTTGTTTGTTCGTTTCAGCCGTCATCGTTTCATTTTGTTTGTCCTCATTCACTATTTTCTTTTCTTTTGATTGATTTAGTTTTATTTGTTTTGATATGCCTGAAGTTTTTTCTATTAACCTTTATTATTGTTCTTGCTACGTTATCGTCTCTTGTAATAAGGGTACAAAGTTAGTAAGTTATTAGTTGGGTAACTAAATGATATGAAACTTCATCCAAATCCGATTAGAGTTTATTGTTGACCTAACTTAGGTGGAAGTAGGTGGGTTATTGGAAAAACTTGGTGGTAAGTATAAGCATCAGCTTAAAATACAAGATCACATGTTATTGAAAAAAGAGAACCTCTTTATTTCGTTGTGAAATGTTCGTGGTCGCCTCTTTGATATTATTTCAAAGGACATCTTTACACCGCTTATAATGTAGCGTAGCGAATGAGTTTCATGCTTTAATGATACAAAAGAATTAACATCATCATGTATATTCACAATTTCACACTTATTAAGTTGCCTTTTATAACAATAGTTACTAATCTAATCTTATTTGCAAGCTATAAGCGAGGCTTGCTAAGCGAGGTTTTCTTTCGTGAATTTTATATTGTAAATTAAATTTCTATTCCAATTTGCATCCCTTGTTTGAAAAATGTCGTCTACAAAGGCAAATTCACTTTGAGCAGTCAAGAATGCTTCGAAGTTTTATACTTTAAGGCAGTGGACGCAATCTACATACTAAATCAGTTAAGCCTTCACAGGTTTATGTTTGAAGCACATGTTCTTTGGCTAGGTTCACTTTAAACGGTTACCAAACATGTTGTTAGGCGGCAAGAACTTTTTAATTGGTCACGTAAAGTTGGAACTTGGAACTTCTAAAATTCGTTTACATTAAGATTTTTAGAGGACCCTAGTAGAGTAAGTCTTTGTTAACTATTTCAGGAAGGAAGGGACAAAATTGCCCAGTTTTTGTCCCTTTTCATCCATTCTGGGATTTATCGTGTCAATCTGGGATAAGGCGACTGATTTATATCACGATAGAGTTTTTATGGACAGTTGTCTGTAAGGTATTGTGCAGTCTTTCTATATTGAACGTTTACGCCTTTTCTTCGTTAGGTTTCTTTGTATTTCAGTGTGTGTTCAAATAGTTGGAATTTGATTTTGCCTGTGGAAAGTACCAAACTATAATTAATGTTTTCAGTTGACACGCTAGTTATTTTAAGCTGTAATTCACATATTATATCATTCACTAGTATAAAAGAAAAACTACTAGGGAGTCTGTGTCTCCTGATGGGTATAACCTGGGTGTCTTAAAAAGCCTGAGGTTGCTTATGGGCAGACGTGCACTATCGTAGGCCACATCATCACTTACCATCAGGCGAGATAGCGAATACATTACCTTACGAGCCCTGCATTTTTCTTTCGGAAATTCGGTCAAGACGTATTGTTATTAAAAGAAAACATTCTTCACAAGGCTTGGTTGCGTCAAGCCTACCCTATCGTCACCACGCTGCAATGCCCACCATTTTAATTATCGCACATACGCAAAATAGTCGAGGATGGGCACGCAATATCTCAATACAATCCTAATTACTGCACCTAGCTGTTGACTTTATTTTGTACCGTTCTATCTGTACTGTTACTTGAACTAAAAACTGGGTTTTTCAAGACCTTGACTTCTATTTTTTGCTTCAAGGGGTACCTAATCGGATAGAAAATGACAGTGTCAGTGGTCTAAAAATATTGCTTTCAAACCTGAATACCTGCATGCACAAAAATGTTTTTGTAGATTGATCGAAATAAATTTAATCATTTTTTTTTAGGACTAAGGGTGAGGCCTTTTTTAACAGTGGACGTCTTCCGATTGATGATAATGATGATGATCAAGTTTCAATAACATGGTTATCAATTGCTTTATACCTACATACTTCTCCAGTTCATTTTGATCAAGTTTATTTAAGACTTTCAAAGGCATTCAAAAATGTCTAATAAAGCTGGTATTTATTAAATGAATCACCGGTTTGTTACAAAAATTCTTACACAAAGGCACAAAGCCAATCAATATGAGATTTGCCTCGCTGATTACGCCTGAACACACTTGTTATGTACCGGCTGTATTGAGGAGCTGAACGCTCCACTGCTCCGCTTATTATTTATTTATTACCGCAATAAAAATCTCTTGTTGATGGATTTATTTTTATTTTTGTTGTACAGGATGTACTACCCAATTTTCTGTCTCATACAAAAAATCCTTTGGTTTTATTTTCGTGAATAATTATAATATTATTTACCTACTTTTATTTTTGGACTCAATTACAAAGTCCATGAGATGTTCCATCACGTTTTATGAAATGATTATCATCTTTTATTCATAATTACCATTGCAACACCTTTTGATTCTTGTAATGCGATACCCGTTTCGCTTCCTTGCGCTCGCCATGCTTTTTGAGCACCCTAGCACCATATACATTGTTGCATGTAGGTAGGTATATGATGTCAATGAACTGTAAGCACAATCGCACTGGACTCCCTCGTGAATTAAGACAGGTTCCCATGCTTTTTTTACAATGACCATGTTACGCCTTAATTGTAAACCACTGCTATTATTTAAGAGTGTTGGAAGTTGAGCCTTGAATCAGAACCAGATTTCTTTCAACGTTTGTACTTTTTTTTTGTAGTAGGTATAAGCCGATATAAACAAGCAGACGGATCACCTGATAGCAAGTAATCGTTGCCGCCTATGGACACCGATAGGGGGTTAGGAATTGAAGGATTGTTAGGGAATCGGGAAATGGCAAGCGTTGTTTCATGTCGGTATTCTGGAAGGCCGTGGTATCACTGGTCGAGCCGGCCCATTTGTGCTGATACATGACTCACCCACACTTGAAGTAAATTCTGAGCTCACAAAAGCTGATGTCCAAGATATTTGGTATACATATAAGGAAACACGAGATGATCAGCGCAGAAGCAGTAAGTAACCATTGGTTAGTTACTGAGCCGATGGTTACCAAAGATTCTTAGTTAACAATAACTACCGTCTCCGTTCTGACTTAATCTTTACTTTCTCCAGATACCAAACAGCTTAGATGACAGTACACTTCAGTCTACTTCAAATTATATAACAATAAATGAACAGGTAATTTGTAACCGACTTGGTGTACACAATGCGAGCTGGTCGGACGTGTCGCATTAAATATCAAAATTCACAACAGACAACCTCCAGTCACATTTGGCTCTCGTTTTAAATAACCTCACGTACTTATTTAACGTTTAACTTTTACAAACCCTAACGTAATTATTATGGTTAGTGCCGTGCCCACGTTGCTGAATGAAAGTTCTTTTTTTTTGGTGCAAATTATTCTAAGCCTTGTATTTTAGAAGCTAACCACGTTTGGACGCAGAATTGTTCTTAGAAACTAATTTTAGAATAATATTTGTGTAGGTAATTATCATACACAAAGAGTTTTTTTTTATACGGGTAGAATGGAGGCACAAAGGTTATGCTGGTCGCATGATTACAAAGTAAGTAGGAAGTTATCTAGATACTAAAATTATACACAGGAAAATTCCATAATTATTTTTGTGTTTATTTGCATTGAATAGGCTCCGAAACTAATGGCTTGTTTTACAATTGAAACATTTGCTCTTCAGGGAGTATATATAGACTCTTTATTCCAGTATTCTTTTACGATATGGACTTGCTGGGCATAAATTTCACATCCACACGAACAAAACCGCAGGCGGAAAGCTAGTACCTACCTAATTAATATTTAATATCACTTCTTTTCCTGAAGCAGTAGTTAAAGGTCATTTGTCATAATAATCATAGAAACGTCAATGTTTATGCTGATAATTAAGTAACTTACAACATAAGTCTTTAGTCACACTTCTGGAGAGCAAAATAACTACACAATTAGACGTAAATAAGCACATTGACAAAAGCTCTACTAGTTTCGAGTCACAGAGGGACTCTTCATCATGAAGCAGACATGGCAGCCGCGGCGACAGAGTAAGCAGCACGACGTCGCCGCGTCTGCGCACGCAATTTTTAGAGTAATATGTTATTTTTAGTTATTTTAGTAGTATGTCTTACGATACTTATTACAAAAAAAAAAAACACTGTATTTTTTATTATTAAATTTTAAAATAGAAGTAAGATCCTTGCTCCACAAACTTTTCCTTTAAGAAAACGTAAAGTAGGTAAAGCATTTTTTCCTGTTTTAAGACTTATATTGCACAATTAAAGATTATCCTTTAAAATCGTCAGCACTACAACAGACTGCATTAACAGCCGCAATCTAATCATAAATAACTAAGCTAAAACAAACTAACGAAATCCAAACATTTTATTTTATCTATCCACTTTAAATATACAGTGGAGATGTTATCTAATAAAACCCAACAATCAAACATTGACTTTACGATGCGGACAAAATACCGAATGAATTAGGAACCTCCCCTTATTGTGACGTCCAGTAAATAATCTAGTTGATAATGTTAAGTGGTTCCAATAAAAAACTAATAAAACGCTTCATATAGACGTAGTGAAATTAACTGATAAGGTTCTGTTGGATAGCCATTGAAGTTGCGTGAACGTTTTCCAGTATGAAACGTGATTTAGGATCCGGAGCTGCGGACTACCTAGCGGGTTTACCGGGGCTCCGGCTCGAAAGGCAGGAGTAGGAATGGGGTGGTTTTTAGTCAGTAAGAGTCTGACACTCCCTCTCGCCTCGCCCTGGCGATTGGACGATTGCCCCCCTTAAAAAATAGCGTGATTAAGGAACCAACAAATGTAGTTGAAACACATTTTCTTTATATGTGTATCACTGAACTTTAATATATCAATCATAAGATTACACATTCACTACATTACTGAGTGACATGTAATGAGAAATTGTGACTTAATCCACGACTGAATCACTGTTTCCCAAAATACAAGCTTATAGCTTAGTTTGGAAAGTAATATCAGTACCATTCGTAATTCACACGCGTCAATGCAATTACCACATTTTTGTAAAAGTAATATTGTGATATTGTTATTTTTATAAAAGGTCCACTACTGAACATAGGTCTGCCCTGATGTGACCCATATCCAGTGGCTCTTTACTAACTTTATCATTATTAAATCACCGAAAAACAACTAAATCCCGCTACACCAAAAAGTAGCGTGTCAAGTCAAGACCTAAATCGATTACCAATTTACCCATTCTCACTTAAATGCTTCATTGTCTACAAAAATTATATAATACTAAAACTGTCAACAACATTTTATACAACAGTGACGTAACACTCCAGACAGCATTAGCGATGTAAATAAATGTAGACACCATTACTAGCAAATAATATCAAATGCGAATCCTATTCCATTTCATACGGCAATGGCGACCTTCCATACCTAACTATAAATACACAACAATATACTTAAGCTTGGTTTTGTCGCCAACTAAAATAACTCAGTCATGGCATTCGAGGTTCCGCGGCAGTCGGTGTAAGCACGAACTATGGAGCTCTGAGGTTATTACATGGTGGAAAGTAGTGATCAACGAACGACTGTGGAATTTTCTAGAATCAGTTTTTTTAAAGAAAGAAAGAAGATACTGTTTATGGAGTTGTTTTAAAGTCAGTGCAGATGAAGTCTTTAAATACGAAGTGAGTTTCAACCTTCATTTAACATGTTTATCAAGCTATAATCAGAAAAGAACATAGGGAAAATCGTTCGTGTAAAGTACCTACTCACAGAGGTCAATTTGAGGGAAAACAGCCGTCGGTAATCAGTTGATCATGAATGTTATTATAGTGTTTATGTTTAACGTTTTATTTTACACGTTAGTATGTTCAAAATAACGTGGACATGAAGAACGTGGTGTAAGTAAACGAGTACAAAATGCTTAGAAGATAGCCTAAGCCTAAAGTTATAACCGGCTTTCTGCTGGTTTAGTGCATCGCAGTGTTAAAATCACAAGCACGTGTTTCCATACTTAAAAATAGATTATATTGACCAAAACAAAATAAAAATATCAAACAAGTCATTAGCTTCTACAGCACAAAGCAAAGTGAACTTTAAGTGAAAGCACAAACAAACCATTATCACACGGATGCAATAGCAGGTTGTTATCTTCGATACAAGTCCGCTTTACCAGTCTATCACTTTACCTAACAAAATATCTCTTCGTTACAAATTTTCCTGTTAAACTAGCTGGTTACGAAATACTTACCAGTTAACTCGATACTTGTAACCACGACCTGAATAACTTGGCGAAGGAAAATATTATATTTTGAGCCTCGAATATTGTCTCCCCAGCCTCAGTTGTGGTAATTAAATGGTGTCAGATTCTAAGGATTCCTGTAACCACTATATTTGATATCAAGCTCCTATAATCTGAATTTTGAGAAAGTGTTAATTCAAGGCTAGAATTACCATTCATTTTTACATTTCAATAGCTTCAAATAGTGTCCATAAAGTACTTATATAGCTTTTCTTTTGCAAAAAGATGTACTTAATGACCAAAGAAGGCACTTGTGTTGCGGTCATGGTCGACTTAGGCAAATGACCCGTCAAGAAAATATGCTAAAATGTACATTTGCTTATATTTACGTACATTAAACATGGAGTTAGCATTGCAAATACATAAGTATGCAACTTCCACAATGGGTATAAAGTATTGTAAAGTGTAACCTGCAGTCGTCAGTTGCAAAATGTCCGTGATACAAATATCAATGTCAGATGTCGACGGAATGTCGCAAGAAATGGACGTGTGATTTAAATATTGATAATAATCTAAAGTTCGTTAGCATTGCTATTGGTACAAGTGGCACGCTTGCTTTATCTGATTTTAAAAGACCTATAATACTATTTGCCAATACATTCTGCAAGCGCAGAGAAAAACCTTTAAGCAGTAAGTGCGGATGATGTAAATTAGGTGACAATTTTATATTGAAGATCCTAATGATATCTTTCATATCTTTGGTAATCTAAAATATTATATTTTAAAGGAAAACCAATTCATTTTCGCGTTTTAACAATAACGAAAGAAGAATAAAGCTTTGTCAAAATCAACAAAAAATGCCGACCCTCCCAAACACGACCCGTTATAATTGCAGAAAAAGGCATTTTGGAATACCTCTAGCGGGCATTCTTGAAAAATATACATAGCATCGTATTTAATTTACCATTAATTAGTAGGAGCACTCTAAAACGGACCCAATTTAATAACATTCCAATGTTAATTGCCGTGAAATTAATGCGTGACCATTTTCTTTTTTCCCCTGTTCTAAGTGTTAAACACGTTCTTTGTTAGAAATTATAATGAGGTAAACATTTGTTATTGATGTTTACTGCGGTTACTCTTAACTGGAATGTGAGCACGTTTATGGTAATAAAACCACCTGATTGACCTACCTTCTCTGCCCTGAAAGCCCTTGAAATGTATTGTAGCAAATAGCACGCGCGAAGCAACCATTTCGGTCATTAGAACTGCCAAGGAAGACTAAGTAGGTGCTGAAGAAGTATCTAAGTCAGCATCACAATTCTTCATTGATCGATTCGGTAGAAATCCCGACGGCAAGGTTAACGGCAGCATTTTCAGCCAAAGTATCTGTAAATATAGACTACTAATAGCAGAAAAAGCTACTTTAGTTTGTCTTCAAACATCAAAACATGTTTGGTACTATTTCGGTTATATATAGCGTATTAGGTACTTATACGATATCCCGCAACCAGATTTATCAATATTGGCGTTTGAGATTTAATGGTCTCATAATACGTAAACAGAATTATTAATTAACTAATAAGCTAATCGATATACAACGTGTACATAACATGTATATAGTTAATCTCATGTGTTATGGTTGAACTTAACATATTCTAATGCGCAATTGTCTGACTTTGTGTGGATATGTTATTTAATAGGAATGTGTCCTATAGACTATACCTCATATAATAATGTATTTTAAAGCCTTGACCGAACCTGCATTTTATTGAGAGTTATTATCGTAGATGTTTTATTTGTTTTAGCTGCTGGATAGCTATATTGGTACCAAATTATTAAGTCTTCTGGTCAGATAACATAACAGAAGCTGAATAAAAGCAGACATTAAGGTTACTTTTCCACCTGACATGTGCTACGCTACGTTGCTGTGGATGCGTTTGACCAATCATATTTATTGGTTGGAAATGGACTTAGCTAAGCTATATTTTTTATAAGGAGAAATGCGTGCTATGGATGGCCCTACTATCATCGCATACTCGAGCTGCACATCTTCCTCGCACAGCTACATAGCTTAGTATCAGTGGAAACGGTCACATAGTTTCACAACTTAGCTATAACATCTTCGCAGCATAACACACATCTCTGGTGGAAAAACACCCTTAATATTTTAGGATTTTTCGTAATATTAGAACTACTCGTCAAACCATGTTAGACCTAAGCGGTGTTTTATAGGTGTGTCCAATTTTACAATGAATCATTGCTGAAGGAAAAGTGACTCTCACTCAACGAAATCAAAACACGAATCTGCTATCCGGCTATAACGATGTAGTGTTAACTTTTTTGAGGTTAAATAAATATAGGCGAGTGTGTTTGCAGTAGTGCTGGTAGCACTATTACCGTCATACACACGCATGTTGTATGACACTAAAAAACTACTACTCTTTGGTATCGTAAGTGACCCGGTTGTGGCCACTTTAAGAATTTTGTCGACTTTGAAGCTTTCTTAACTTATAGTTTTTGTTATCACGAACATATTTCTTGTAAAAAGTCATTTAACATGTATTAACCTTGCCTAAGAAAATCCCCTTTTTAAAGAACGTCCAATAGAAAAATAACTGTATAAGAAAGAAAAAAAAAGTGAGTTTGTGCCATTTTTGGCCAGATTCGTGCCATTTGTGGCCACGGTCGTGTGCCAGTTCTGGCCATCAAAAAATACAATAAAAGTAATCAAAATTTATTAATTAAATTGGACATTTTACAAACAATGGTTTTTATTTAGTTTGGAAAATATGAAATATTATTACTTCACTTGAATTTAACTTACAAATAAAGAGATCAACATTTATATGACGTTGGTAAAAGCTGCAAAGTAAACTGACCTCCCCTTTGTGTGAAGGCAATTTATTGCATCTCTGAAAATGAATAATATGTATTTGTTGATATGTAAAGCCAAGGAGAAAAAGCCACGATAAAATAAAGGGGGAGAAGTCGGGTGTCTGTGTACATTAGTTTTGGCCAGCCATGTGGCCAAAGATGGAGAAATTCATAATTTTGTCTCCATTAGTGGCCACCTTCCAATAACCGCACTTCAGAAACATATGGCGACAAAATAACTTTAGTTTCACTTAGACAATATATTCTTCATGTAGTATTAACATAAACATCCAAACAATAAGCAAAGATTTAAAAAATAAAAACCAAATCCTCACCCGCTCGCCTTAGCCTTTTTGTTAAGATCTTAACAATTTCACCCTCAACTAAAAAGAATGACTTGTTGCATCGAAGTGAAGTTTGACACATCAAAGCTGCCAACGGTATCAGTGTCTCCAATATTCAATATTTTAAATACTGTACATCACAGAGTAATTTATTTGTCCATGCCTTAGTTATAAATATTTGAAGGTCCAAATGGCCACAAAGGGGTCGGTGGCCACAACCGGGTCACTTGCCCTATATGCAGATAGTGTTTTGAAGCATTAGAATTCTTTGTAACATATACCAAGCGTATATGACACCATTACTTGGAAATTAGCCAATCACTTTAGATCAGCGATTGTCAAAGTTCAAAGCAAACAGCTCGAAAAGCAGGAGTAGGAACGGGATAGTTTTTGTCAGTAAGAGTCTGGCACTCCCTTTCGCCTCGGCCAGGGCGGAGAAGGCATGGATGACTTTCCCCCCTCAAAAAAAGCAAACACAATTTAATATGAAAATGTTCATAGGTATCCCTGCGTAGAAAGTAAAAGATCCTGAAAGCATTTTAATTTCTTAAACGTTTAATTATCGTACACATGACTTTATAATAATTAAACCAATTTATCAAATTACTCTTGATTGCTTTTTGGTGTTTACGTCTGATTGCCATGATGGTTCCTTCATTAACTTAATTTCGTCAATTTGTGGCACCCTCGTCTTTAGAAGGCATGTTTATTTTTACTTTGAGCATCGCATCTAATGGTAGTATAGAATCAGTTGAGCTCTAATAACGAACATAATTGTATTGCGGCCTTAAAGCCAGCCGTACGAATCAGATTTCCCTTGTTTTAAATCTGTTTAAAAGAAAAATTGGCTCACCAAACCACCTTATCTTTCGCTTCGGGACAGGTAAATTAATTACTTGCAATCACTTGGAAGCGTGTTCGCGGTTCCAAATAAATTGGTCTGGGTTTATCGCGGTTTGATTGACGACTGAAGAAGTAGGTATTCAATGCCTACGTATTATAGATTTAAAAAGAAGAACTTTGTACGAGTGTCAGTATTAAAAATTGGTGGCAAAGTATGGTACCGTCACATCTCAGGTTCTTGCCAACAATGAATTTTGTTGTTCTATTGCGTATGCATTATTCTCTTGTCGGTTTTCCGAACAATTCTTTTTATATTACCTGTACCGGTACCAGTTGTTCTGTTTACCCATACGTACGCCTATAGCTAAACAGCACTTGTGCCAATGCATAGATTAGAATATTTATATATATTCGGTCTTAATATTCTTTAAAATATCCTCATATTCTCTTTCTTGTCTTTGCAGAGAGCAGTCCAAAGACCACCAGATGACATGGTGTTTCTGGCGGCGGAGACGGCTGGTGGTGGCGCTGCTGGCGTTTTTCGGCTTCTTCAACGTGTACGCGCTGCGAGTCAACCTGTCAGTCGCCGTAGTCGCCATGACAGAACCTGTGGAAACTAAACTTGATAATGGAACTGTTGTACTTGTGAGTATTCTATTGCTATGATGTAACTCTTCTGTTACTTACTTTAAGTTGAAAGTTATAGAGATAACGTGAGCACAACCATGATAGTCTTCTGGTAGACTATGGGCCCCCTTCACGTACGAGGGATTTTTTATACTCAAGCAGGCGGGTGGGAGCTTGCAGTATCTAAGAATTTCAGTCAGAAGGGCACTGCTGCCTTGGTCTCTTTCAAGTGCATAATAATTTGGTTCTTATAACACTCTCAAAGAGTTACAATGATCAGTGATAACAAAGGCATTCTATTCTGTCGTCATCCAACTAGCTTAGTAAACCAATTAATGGCAATTAATTACATCAAATCTAAACATATCCCTAATAATGGAAGCAATTAGTGCTAATAGTTTCATCCTATCCTGAACTCAGTCAACCGTAGTTTTATTGGCTACCGACTAATCGCCGATACACTTACATTGAGAGGCTTTTAATATTGCCTATGTCAGGGATGGCGAACCATTGGCACGCAGCACAATATTTTAGGCACGTTATTGACCACACAAAATTTGTCCTATGCCTGTCGTTATTTTCAGAACAAATAACATCAAAGATTCAGAGTTACACAAATGACTCCTGTTCAGCATGATGCTTCATAATGATGAATTTAGGTTAATGAAGTAATTAAAAAAAAAATTTTGATTGCGTTTTTTTATGGCATAAGCTGATAAACGAGCAGATGGATCACTTGATGGTAAGCAATCGCCGTCGCCCATGGACACCCGAAACACCAAAGGCGTTACAAGTGCGTTGCCGGCCTTTTGGAGATTAGGTTAGGGTAGGTTCCGGTCGAGCCAGCCAGTTCGTGCCGAAGCAAGGCTCTCCCACACATGTAGCACCTCTAAAATCATTTCTTTATTGGCACTATGTTACGTAAAGGTTCGCCATATCTGCCCTATGTTAAGTATTTATTGCTCCAGCTTCCATATTATTCTCGTTACTTAGTACATGTCATTTATCTTCGGGATAATGTCGCCTTGAAATGTTAGCCCGCTTGGCCTTTGTGACGGAATGGATGCTTAGGAGTTGTATCAAAACATGTTTATAGGTTTATGTTCTTTGATGTCTCTTTTGAGGTTAGAGTATTTGTATGTAATGAGGAACTTATCGTCGTATGTGGCAGGTTTTTAATTTTGTAGCTACTAATAATTCTCATGACTTGATTTTTATTATCAGTTACCGACCTGCCCCAGCTTCGCATGGGTGCAATGGTGATGTATTATACATACGTAGAAAACTTCCTCTTGAATCACACTATCTATTAAGAAACCGCATCAACATCCGTTGCGTAGTTTTAAGCATAAAAAGGGACATAGGGACAGAGAAAGCGACTTTGTTTTATACTATGTAGTGATGAGTTGTTGGGCGCTCTTGACCACGTTGAATGCCTCATGCAGTCGCCATACGATGACCAACGTTAGTTATGTTATGATGTTTTTTGGCAGTTAACACTTTAAACGCCACGGGGGTCACCGGTGACCGACGTTAGCGGAGGATTTGCCTTCAACAGTTTTCTATTGGCAGTTAAAGACTTAATAAATTAAATGGGCGGCGTTAATCGCTTACGATCACGCAAACCATATGGTCGTTTGCTCGCTTTCCATAAAAAAAAAATAATTAATATTGTTGATAATATTTTTTCTAGGTAACTGAACTAATTTTGTAACTGCCCATTGTCTCCAGATGCCAGAATTCGACTGGAGTTCACAAACGAAGGGTCTGGTGCTGAGTTCGTTCTTCTACGGCTACTTGATCACACAGCTCCCTGGCGGGTGGCTCGCGGCTAAAATAGGAGGTAACAGGTTCGTTCCGTTTTATAGAACAATAGACCTTAATATCATAAGCGTTTAGTTTAATTTATTTCAGGTCTTCCTGAATAGTAATAATAGAAAAATATTCATTTGATCCCAAAAGGGTAAAGTAGGTTTACGTTGTGCACAGTAAAAGGGGCTCTAACTAGACCACTTTTCACCAGTTATGTTCGAGTCCCATATAAGGCTATTGCCGGACTGTTTCGAAAAACCAACAATATTTTGCCCAACCGTGAATCGAGCCTGAATCCTTTTCGCCAATTTTAATCAATGCAGGTTTCTGCTGATTAAGTATTGTGCCTTATCTTTAGCATTGAATCTTAATCGGTTGTATTAAATTCGACTGACATCTTTAATTTCTTTATTACTAAATAATATAATAACAAATGTCGCCTCCACTTTCCAGGGTGTTTGCGATAGGCATCGGAGCAACATCTCTCCTGACATTGTTCACTCCGCCGCTGGCACACACCAGCACCGGCCTGCTGATTGCAGTCAGAGTCGTCGAAGGATTCTTTGAGGTAATTTATTTATTTATATACTTACTTATTATTTATTAACTTACTATTGTATAGCTTTTTTCTTGTCTTTCTGGGACGTGTCTCTGGGGACGCATGTCCCTCGACAAAATATGTTCCTAGTGGGGACGAGGTTTTAATCATGAAAACCTTTAATGAAATATTATCTACTCTAGACCTCTACATAAACTTAAAGTCAAAGTCAAATCATTTATTCCAATTAAATCATAAATTGGTACTTTTAAAATGTCAACTACAACACACTACTACAACAAAAAAAAGTCTGTCAGTCTGTCCGTCAGTGAAACTAGATGCTCGTTTCAAATGTAGCTTCGAATAGAGAAGAACGAACAAGAAACTCCATTTGTTACTTCTTTTAAAAAATACATTATAACAATTTCTGTAACACATTTTTCCAAACAGTAATTGTACATAATATATTATGTGAGAGCAATGCAGAGACATTACAACGCGCAACTCAAATGGTGGAACTTACATTTTTATCATTATGTATGTGACCAAAGATCAGTTTTAACCAAATCATGATTATTATCAACATAATTTATCAATGTCCTCAGGGTGTGACATACCCGTGTATCCACGCGGTATGGTCCCGCTGGGCGCCGGGCCCGGAGCGCGCGCGGCTCGCCACGTTCGCGTTCAGCGGCAGCTACGCGGGCACCGTCGTGTCCATGCCCATCTGTTCGTTACTGGCGCATTATACCGGCTGGCCTGGTATCTTCTATGTCTTTGGTAAGTAATAGGCTAGTTTCCTACTAGTCAAATTAAATACTTTTTTCGAAACGTCAAAAACAATATTTTCTATGAACTTTGTATGAAATACTCTATTATGACGTCATCAGATTTTTACGTCAAATAGCAGACTTATTTCTAGAAAATTAGCTAGAAAAAATCGAAAATTAAGTAGTTCATCAAATTTATGAATGAGAGTGTGATTATTTTTTAATATTTTATTGTTGTATTCATTTCTTTTTGACCAAGGGTACTACCTAATTATACAAATATGTATACAGGGTGTCCCTGAAATCGACGTCCAACGGGCACCAGATGATCGGCAAGGTTCCAAATGTTATCAGAAAAATATAAAAAAAATTCTAAGTCCTACAGTTTTTAAATTACAGTGACTTATGTGTTATCCACGAAAAAGTACACCCTGTGCCAGTCTTTTGACTCTTGTTGCTACAAATCTTTATTTTTTCGTCTGCAGTCTTCCTTACATTATCCTGAATAGTGCTCCAGTAATATGGAATCATAAATTCTTAGCCAAATGCTTTAGATTGGAAAACATTGTTAGTTTTAGAGGAACCAAATACTCTGAATAAAATTTTCACCTTACTTTAAGTGACTGCACTGAATAAGTGACTGTATTGCCGACGAATGCTGCAAGCGAAATCACGGGTAAACAGACAATATTGTTTGACAAGAGATCCTCGCTGATTTTCAACATGATGATAACAAATAGCGTGCAAAGTGCTGTCTAGTGCATACGAGGTTATAACATATGATTTGAGTACACTAGAAGAATTTTTAGTAAGTTCAAATAAATTCATCGAAACGGAGTTTCGTTGAAAAATCTTTTTTTGTGTCGAATTTAAGAAATAATTTGCAAAGTGCTATACCATTTTATAATCCTTATTAAATGCGCCAACTTTGGTGAAATTTGCCACTACAAGCGCCATACATAATTTATTCAGTACAGTCACTAATAATAGAAAAAGAATAGAAAGAATAGAATCATTTATTATAATACTCTACTTACAATTTCTTTTAAAATGTATCGTTAGTTTTACATAATTAATATTGGATTATATGGAGTTTAATTATGTAAAACTCCTATCTCTAGCAAACTTAATAAAATAGGTTATTAAAATTGGTCGTTAATCAGCACATCTTCCATTCGAAGGCCATTAATGTACTTATTTCGTATAAAAATGTTGTGTTACCATCACAGGTCTATCCGGTTTGATTTGGACTACGATATGGTGGCTGGTGGTGAAAGAGTCTCCCGAGAAAGATCCTCACATATCACCCGCTGAACTCAAGTATATTCAGGTACCTATACAACAAATTGTTAATAATAATATTGCAGTGTCAAATCTTTCACATCCAATACAGAATAATTTGTTATTCAAATCATCTCTGATAAAATTAAGTTGCGTTGTCATAGTTGACAACACATTCGTCATACTTGTAATTAGACTATGGTTACCGCTTACCATAGTTTAAAATACCCTTAAAGTGGTATATGTTATAGAATATCGTTTATTCTTACTAGGAACGAACAGTACCCTTAATTCAGTCAGTACCCGAGATTGCTTTCGAAATGTTATTCAAGCCGACCAATCAGAGCGCCGAACGCGATCCAGTTTCGATTACTTTAAACGTAAACCAAACTCGTACAGACTAGGTTTATTGACGTAAATAATCAACTTGAATTAATTCAACAACATTCCAGGATTCACGAGGAACTCAAGCAGTGGAAGGGTCAAAGATCCGTCACCCGTGGGGCTCCATGCTCAAGTCTGCGCCAGTGTGGGCCATAGTCATGGCACATTTCAGTGAAAACTGGGGCTTCTACACTTTGCTCACTTTTCTACCTACGTTCATGCAAGGTAACCATTTTGATTTCTATGGTGATAGTAATAAGGTCGTTGTTACTTAATTATAATTGTGAATTATTCGAATTACTTGTCTGCCACGCAAAGTGGGTTCGATTCCCGTACGTAGCAACTCTTTGTGTGAACCACAAATTGTTGTTTCGGGTCTGAGTATCATGTCCATGTTAACTTATATTTTTGTAAACGCACCACACAGAATTTATTTGAAAAAAAATACCCATTGTAATGAATGCGTATTCAATATTATTTATGAATCAATTTGTATATAATTACACATTTTAGTGCATTGATTGTGTTAATTTAGTATTTTAATCGAATTGATATATCAGGTGTACTTTATTACCTTCCTTCTATATTTTTCAGACGTATTCAAGTTCGAGACATCACAGACTGGTTGGCTATCTGCCGTCCCATACTTGGCGATGGCGATAGTACTACAGGTGGCGGGACACATCGCCGACTGGATGCTGCGGCGAGGGATGATGTCCAGGACCAATATTAGGAAGCTGTTCAACTGCGGGGCTTTTCTGTCTCAGGTTGGTTGCTATTTTATTTGCAGATCTATGCTTTTTTGTGGTATAAGCTGACAAAACTAGCAGACGGATCACCTGATGATAAGCAATCATCGTCGCCCATGGACACTTGAAACACCAGAGGCGTTAGAAGTGCGTTGCTGGCCTTTTGGAGGTTAGGAATTTAAGGGTTGTTGGGGAATCGGGGATTAGGAAAATTGAGGAGGGGGAGTAATTGGGCCTCCGGAACGTCACTCACACAACGAAACAACGCAAGCTTTGTTTCACGTCGATTTTCTGTGAGGACGTAGTATCGCTCCGATCGAGCCGGCCCATTCGTGCCGAATGGCTTACCCAAACTGGTATTTTTTTTTTTCAAATCTACTGTGACTTGATGAATTCTGATTAAATTTCTATCAAATGTATAGTTCCCTAGTCGGCTAGTACCAATACAACACCTACGTGACAAGGTGTGGTGACTGGTCGTAGCAATCTAATGTATGCTAATCTATTGTCACCATACGCAATCATATAAATACAATTATTACCAAATGATTACTGAGCAAACTTACTGATTTTTTTTTTTTTTTTTTTTTTTTATTAACTATAGGTTCACGCTTGACCACTATCTCACCTGATGGGAAGCGACGATGCGGTCGACGATGGAGCGCGCTTACCTAGAAGTAACCTATTCACTCTTGATTTAAATATTCCAGGGTTGTAGCTCTCGGGAAACACAGACTCCGGCAGGGAATTCCATTCCTTAGCTGTACGTATAATGAATGTACTCCCAAAACGTTTTGTGCGTATAGATGGGATATCCACCATGTAACGATGACGCGTTGCCGTACGTCTGGTTGTCCGATGATGGAACGGGCTAGGCGGAATTAGATTGTGCAATTCCGACGCACACTCCCCGAAATGCAGCCGATAGAAAACCGACAGGCTAGCCACTCGGCGTCGGTGCTCCAGACTTTGGAGTTTCGACTCAACAAGCGCGTCATTGCCAATGATCCTCTTGGCTCGTCTCTCGATTGCCTCGAGTGCATCAAGCTGGTATCGGGCTGATCCGTCCCAAAGATGAGAGCAATACTCCATGCATGATCGAACTTGCGCCTGATAAAGTTTGAGCAGCTGTTCCTGCGTGAAGTATTGTCTGACCTTTGCGAGGATTCCCAGTTTTTTTGCAGCAAGATGGGCTTTTGCTTCAATGAATGGCCCAAAGTTGAGGGTAGACGTTAGCGTAACACCAAGAATATCCAGACGGCCGGTTATTGGCACGGCTGCACCTCGGAAAGTAGGAGCAGGGCTGAATTGGCTCCTTTTAGCGGAAAATAGACACGCCTGGGTCTTAGCAGCATTGAACTCAACCAAATTGGCATTGCCCCATGCGGATACCGCCTCCAAGGAAGAGTTCAAGCGCCCCACCATAGCCTCTCGAAGAGACTGGATTTGTGACCCACTAGCTCGTGCGCTGGACGTGTATCTCTCAGCAACAGTACTGTCGTCTGCATACCCAAAGGTACCGGGCTTAAGCAGATCATTTATGTGCAACAAGAACAATGTAGCCGAGAGCACTGACCCCTGAGGAACTCCGGCATTGATAGCCATTTCATCGGACGAGCAGCCATTGATGACCACTTGGATGGATCGGTCGCTCAGGAAGTCTGCTATCCAAGCACACAGACCAGCAGGCAGGCCGAAGGAGGGAAGCCTACCAACAAGGCTATGATGCCAGACCCTATCAAAAGCCTTCGAGATGTCGAGGGAAACGGCAAGCGCCTCCCCGTGCCTCTCAATGGCCTCACTCCAGATGTAGGTGGCATACGCTAGAAGATCTCCAGTTGACCGGTTTCGGCGAAAGCCGTATTGTCGGTCACTTAAGATGTCGTTAGTTTCTAGGTATGCCAGGAGTTTAGTATTCAGTACACGTTCCATTGTCTTACATAGAATGGACGTTACTGAAATTGGTCTATAGTTGGCTGGGTCAGCACGACTACCCTTTTTGGGAACGGGCTGTACGTTAGCCAGCTTCCATACCTTCGGCACCTTACCAGCCTCAAGAGATAGCCTAAACAGGCGTGTCAGGATCGGAGACAGTTCAGGCGCACATGTCCGCAAAACAATCGCTGGTATCCCATCCGGACCGCTCGCCTTGTTCACGTCCAGGTTACGCAACACCCTACGGACGTCCTTCTGATGGATGCGAATATCCAACATACTCGACCCACATCCATCAGGACAGGCTGGGGGTCGCGCGTCACCAGGATCTAGACGCGAAGATTCTGCAAAGAGGGAAGCAAACAAATTTGCCTTCTCTTCGGCAGTATGTTTAATCAGCGGCGGTAGTGAGTATGTGCAGCGACCCATCGGGTTTAATCAGCGGCGGTAGTGAGGACGGCAGAAGTTCGATTCAACCGACTTAGCCAGGGTCCAAAACGCCTTACTACCGGCAGGGTATGAGGCTAGTTTGTTCCCGATGTGGCTAATGTGGTCGAACCGAGACCTCCTCATCACCTTTTTGCAGGACTTGGCAGCACTATTGAAAGCCCTCTTCTTTTGACTCACGTCGCTCGCCTTGTGTATACGAGCGTCGGCCCATGCCCGGTATGCCGCTTGCATAAGCGCGTTAGCGCGAACACATTCCGGACCAAACCAAGGGCGAGCTTGGTCAGACACTGCTACGTCAGAGAATGGGATGTAGTACTCCATCCCCCGCCGCAGCACATCCGTCACAGCACCTGCGCACGACGATGGATCATTTGAAGAAAAGCAAGTAGGCTGCCAAGGATAACAAGCGAAGAACGATCGCATGCCGTCCCAGTCTGCTGACCTATATCGCCATACCCGCCTGGTGCCTCTGGGGCAGGGATCGGGCGGAGAGTAGACTGATACTGATTTCACCAGACAGTGGTCGGAACTACCTAACGGTGATGATATCGACACTGAGTAGCGGTCTGGATCTGTTGTCAGCAGAAGGTCCAAGCAATTGGCTGTGTGCGATTCAACATCCGGCACCCTCGTAGCTCCCTGGACCAGCTGGGTAAGATTTAGCGTAAGCGAAAGCTTTCGCATCTCTCGGCCAGCGTGGTCTGTGAACTGGTATGGGAAGAGCCACTCCTGATGGTGGGCATTAAAATCCCCCAGTAACACCAATTGAGCGGAAGGGTACCTCTGCTGAGCCGCATCTGCCGCCTCACTGAGGTACTGTGTGAGCCTGGTCGTCTCCTGATCCCCACTGTGCGAACGGTAAACACATGCATAGATAATTTTATCCATGCCTGTGTCCACTAGAGCCCAAAGCGTTGAGAATCTGGAATCCTCAAGGTCGCGGAGACGTCGATAGCATATATCGTCCCGAGCGTAAAAACACACACCTGCGTGCGGTTTAAAATTGTGCTCCAGGGTAAACCCTGGGTATGATAGGTACGATACGTCTGACGGACTTTTAATTTGCGTCTCTGAGATAAAAAAGAGAGAAGGTTTTTCAGTCTCAAGATGAAAGTGGACTGCTGCGAGATTTGTGTGCAGACCTCGTATGTTACTAAGGTGCACTTTAAGTGAGAGGGAGTGCAGCCGCTGTTTTGCTCTTTTCTTTTTTGACCTTGGCATGTTGTTGAGTGAGTTAGGGAAGGGGAAGGAAGTAAAATGGAGTCCTATACCGCTACCACAGTCACGCATTGGCAAGCCGTCATCATTGGGGTACTAGTCTGGAGACTGCGGGGACGCCCGAGCCCCCCGGAAATGTCCATCGGGCCCTCTCGCCTGGTCGCCAACCAGCACGATAGCGCATTCCGGGATTTTTCGCCAGTTGGCGGGGCAGCCTTTCACATGTGGCTAACACATTACTTGGGCCCCCAACTAACTGCGGTCGGCCAGCGGTGCACCGTGCCTCGGATCCCGCTACCCTCCGCGACTAGTCTCCCGATGCGTCATGAGCAACGCGAGTCTGGCCGGTCTGCAGACATTGGGACCGCCACTTTGACCCATCCCCTTTAAATCGGCTACACTGGGTATCGTACCGGAACACGCAAGGCCGCTTGGCGGTACGTCTTTACCCAGTGGGTGGTCACAAGCCGTCGGTCGAAACCTACCACCAGTAAATATTGATTGATTTCATTACCTAGCTATTACAGCAGTCTGTAACAACTGGCTGCCGTGTAACGTGTAGCGGGTTCGATTACCGCACGGAGTAACTCTTTGTGTGATCCACAAATTGTTGTTTCGGGTCTGGGTGTCATGTGCATGTGAATTTGTATGTTTGTAAACGCACCCGTGACACAGGAGAAATTCCTAATGTGGGGTAAGGTTTTTTATGAAAAACTTTAAAATAACTTACGTCACAAGGTGTGGTGACAGGTCATTTCAACTGAATGTATGCTAATCTGTTGTCACCGTACGCAATCACATAATTACAATTAATACTTAATGCTTACTGATTTCACTACCTAACTATTACAGACGGTGTTCATGGTGGCGGCAGCGTATTCCACGTCAGTGACTGGTTGTGTCGTGTTCCTTACTATCGCTGTCGGACTCGGAGGATTCGCCTGGTCTGGATTCAGGTAAACAAACATACCGGTAAACGAGCAGACGGATCACCTGATGGTAAGCAATCGCCGCCGCCCGGTGTGCTGTCGGTCTTTTGGGGATTAGCAATTTAAGGATTGTTTGGGTATCAGGGATTGGGAAGGGGGGTAATTGGGTCTCCGGTATCTCACTCACACAACGCAAGCGTTATTTCAGGTCGGTTTTCTGACATGCTGTGGTATCATCATTTGTCTAGCCGGCCCATTCGTGCCGAAACATGGCTCTCCCACACTTAATTTTAAAGCTTAATTCTTAATTTTGTTTCACACAAGTATTCATGTCAATTATTGTAAATACTGTACACAAGAATGGACTCTGTCACCAATACAATATGTGCTATATTCCAGCGTGAACCACCTGGACATCGCGCCGCCGCACGCGAGCGTCCTGATGGGTCTGTCCAACACGGTGGCCACGCTGCCCGGCATCATCTCGCCGCCGCTCGCCGGCGCCATCGTCACCGACAAGGTACAGGTCTTTTGTTATTGCATACATGTATTATTACACTAATTAACAGACGCAAGCACAGTTAACCAAGTTGTTTGGAATACAAGTAAGAAATTCAATGCCTGCACGACGCTTCGCGCGAGTTGATCGCACGATGCTGCTTATCACTATGAGCCCTTAGCATGACTTGAAACTAGTCGAGTTGCCTAATCAGACCATCACAGATGGGGCCCGGTAGGGCTGATACCTGATCCGGAGCTGCGGACTACCTAGCGGGTTCTGGCGTAAGAGCCTGATACTCCCTCTTGCCTCGCCGAAGGCGGGAGAAGTAACTGGATGATTTTCCCCTCTCAAAAAAAAGTTACTATAGATACATCTATGAATAATAGCCTAGTAACGTTGTTAGGTACCTAAAAAGCGATTCTGGTTTATCACATACAAAAGTAGAATACATAATATACGTTACGACCTCTTTTGTTAATTTCTTAGTATTTATTCGACGGGGTCCCGACCCTCAGCATTGAGAATAAACGACGCAAGGAGGAGGGAAATTGATTTATCACATTGAAAACAATGTTCTTATTTATCCTAACAATGCTCTTTTCTTTTTTCAGTCAGCAGACCAATGGCGCATAGTGTTCTTTATATCCAGCGCCATCTATCTGATAGGAGCGATAGTATACGGCCTCTTCTGTTCCGCGGAGATACAGCCGTGGGTCGTGGAGGTTGACACTGACGCTAGTTTCGACACAGATGGCGCCTCCGTCACTACGTCACGTGGCTACGATAATAAGGGCTTAGATCAAAATTCTGAAATGTAAAATGTATTCTTTTTAAGTTGTTTTAATGTTTGTAAATGTAGGAGATTTGGTTTTGTGAGATTATCGCCCGAATACTGAAATGCTACTCAATTTTAAGTTGTACTTAAATATCATGCTATCTCTGTCATTTTATAAAGAATTGATAGGGACAGAACTAGTTTTGAGAGCGTTTTAAAATTGAGTAGTGTTTGAGTATTCGGATATAATTATGTCGTGTATTTTTATTGGGCTTTGATTCAAATTGTGGGTAACTGAAGTTGATTAATCAGACAATTTGGAGCTCAAATTTTTATTTTTGTATGCTATAAATCATGTTTCTATGTATAAAAATGCTTAAAAATATATTTATGTATGTAAACTTATAATCTGATATGTCTAGTTTTCATACTATTAAATGGACTATGTATCGACTTAACGTCGTACTGAGAGTCATTAAATTTAATGGTTACTTAACCCAGTCCTTAGCAATTGTTTTCGATACAAAATCGTTACTAAGGAATAATTTAAGTAATCATTAAATGTCTCTGAGTGCAGTAGTAAAAGAAAGTTTTCTTATCTTATGTTGACGCAGCTTTTTGCCGACTTTTATTATTCCATGTCAGATATTTGTATTATACATAGTATCAATAGACATTATTTTAAGCTCATTTTTAGTTTTTAAGAACCATTTTTGTTTGACTAAGGGAAATAGGTACTAGAAAAAGATCTTAAAAGACTTAAACAAAAATCTTGGTCTTGTATTAAGTTTTATTTACATTTTTCTTACATAACTAAGCATAATTTAGTATTTTCCGGCTGACTTAAAAAAAACATTGTATTCAGTGTGTTAATTGAAATTCGACTTTATTGTATTACATTCAGAGTTGATAATCGAGTGCCTATGCGTCCCTGTAAAATCATTCCATTTTTTTTTAATAAGAATATTCTACTGTAAATATTTATAGATATAAGTTGCTTGTGATAGTAAAATGAAGTGTTTGTGTATATATTGTAATGTATTCAGCCTCGCATACGTGACTTAGAATTTGTATTGACACCAGTTGATCAATTTTAGCACTTACTGGTAAATAAATAAGGTTCAAGTTTTTTTGCATCGTAAATGGTTTGCTGTTACAACTAATTTTTCGGGGTTGCTTGTATTTTGACTTTATTTCTGTTTGACGTAAGGTTTAAATTCCATTAATTAGTGTGCTCATGTAAAAGTAGAAACATTTTTGCTTCACTGTTTTTGTCTTGTATAATATTTTCGTTATTGCTCGATGTTTTACCTAATTTCTGATTTGATATAAGGTTTAAATTGCATTTCTTCATATGTTACTTATTATGAAAAATAATTCACAGTTCACTCGTCGTTATTGAAATGTTTGAATTTAATGCTGTATGAAATAAGGTTTAAATTCTATTAATTAGTGTGCTCATGTAATGTAGATCAGAATTGTAAACATTGCTTCACCGTCTACTCATCGTTATTCAAATTTCGAGTTTAATGCTGTATAACATAAGGTTTAAATTGGTCTGCTCATGTAATGTAGATCATTCCTAAGTTAATATTGTATCTCAAAGATCTGCTTTTAGTGTATTATTTGATTGTGATAATTTTAGTTTTAAGTTTTAAAATGAGTTATTGTAGTATTCAAGTATGTTCACTGCTTTGTTGGGTAAAAACCAGCACTATTGTCTTGAAGATAACCACAGAACAGAGAAAAAGAAGTAGAAGTAGTATGTAGGCGGGGCACGCGTAGCCCCTGATAAGTACAGATATGCTTATGTTTGTCATTTAGGCGTTTGTACGCATATCAGTCTTCGTTGGACTGTATAACGTCAACTAGACTTGGAAAAAACCGTCAAAAATCGAAAAAAAATATAAAAATGACGAAATGTGCTATTTTATAGTGAAAAGATGAAAGCCATGACAAAAATGTGCCTTGTAGTGGTATATCGTATCATCGGTAAGTGCTATTTTATTTTATTTTAATTTATATTTGGCTTGAAACTAGTGACATATATTTTTTTAAATCTACAAACTAAATATAAGTTTATGTGTAAGATGATAGGGTCTACTTTCTTTCAAACGCAAACCTGATGTTCTAGAAGATTTCATTCGTGACATCTAAAATTTTGCTACTCGTTTAGGGATTGACATTATCGATAACAAGCTGTCGATATAATTAAAACTGTTTATAACGAATATAGAAAAATACAAAAAAAATGGATAATAAGTAACTATTAAACATTAATTATGTTGTTTTAGATTTCCGAAGGATCCAGAAATAAAAGGAAAATGGATCGAGATGACTGGAAGACAAAATTGGTTTCCTGCCACTAACTAGTACAATTTGTTTGGACCATGTTGTACAACAAGATATTATATTATGAGTATAACCGAAAAAAAATGCGCAATTTTTGACTATAAATAATCAGTTAAATTTCTAGATTGTGCAGGCAGAAATACCTAATCACGTTATGTTTGTTTAATGTTCAGTTTTATTTTCTATTTTTTGTAACATACGACCGTAATAAAAAATACTTTATATATAAAATATGATTTTTTATTTTTGCAATACAAATTTTGTTAGAATACTACGAACGGCATGTGACTCTTTCCGAGTTATATGTACTTAACTAAGATCATTAAGACACCACTGACAAATGGTGAAGGAAAACATCGTGAGGAAACCTGGGCTTATTATTTTCTAATTACCTATTATAAGTTTGAAATCGACAACCCGCATTTGGCAAGCGTGGTAATCAATGCTCAAACTTTCTCCGTGCGTGAAGAGGCCTTTGGTCAGCAGTCGCCACTTATAGGCTATTGATGATGATAATGATAGATAGATAGATAGATACTAAGTACTTCTTTTTCAGTCCAGTTTCAGTTTGCTGCGCCCGATGTGACTTGAAACTAGTACACCTTTTCTACATTAGTTCATCAGAGGACGCTGCTTACTTCAAATACTTGTATACTTACTTTATTATTCTGTGTACTAACAAATCTAAATCCTTCAATTATTATCTCTTTAAAATTAAAGTTTAGAAAAGAAAAAAATATATATTTACAGTTTTACAAGAAAAGATGTTTATTCCTATAGAAATCTGATAAAATATTATAATGTATACGAGTATTAAAATGTGTTGAACATTTTAATTATATCGATAAGTAAGCTTTCGATATCGGAACATCACTAGAGAAAATACAAGCGATAAAGTAGCTCGTTAAACAAATGTCAACCTTAACATGATAGCAATACAGCGTAATTGAATGCATTTATGATAGTGACATCTAGCGTCGAGTAGCAGAACTTGTTAGTGAAATTATGATGCATTGAAAAAGAAGATTCTTTATTTTAAAATTAGTAGACAAGAGTCAACTCTATTAATATGTAATTAATGTGTTTTTTTCAAAGTGGTGACGGCTGATTTAAAGGCTATTTAACACGGACCAGTCACAGAAAGATTTTGGTAGTGTGACATATTATGATTATCCTGGAGATGTGTTAATTTGGGCGTGGCTTCAGAAAAATTGCCACGCTGGTTCTGATACTAACACAAGCGGTATACTATTTCTATCTCTTCTTCTCTATTCTGTGAAGATAACAATACTTTGATAAAACTAATCAAAGTTTAGGAGTGGGAAATAGTAGCAAATACGTCATTTATTTGCTCCCACTCCCTAAACTTTGATTCGTTTTATACTCTCCCCACTCATAAACAAAACGTAACCTTCCCTTGGACCTCAACTGAAAATCTTCATTTTTACCAACCAATTATTGAAACAAGTAGGGAAACAAGGAAGTCGATAATAAGTATAAAAAACTAATACATATTTTAAACCATATATTACTAAAACTAAAATGATCATAACTTTAGCAGTGTTACTTGTAAGGGGAATCCCAAACACTTTAACATGAAAATGTACATCTGCGCCATCTATTGATACAACTCTGTAACTTTTACTGTAAACATACATTTATCAATACTTCTTTTATTTTAATTTATTAATTGTAACGATAACATGTAAATTAAAGTTTTATTTGTAGTTATATCACAGAGAATAATTTTGTTTTGAGTATCTCGTACGAAATAATCAAAAATATTAATAAAGGATGAGTAACGACAAATCATGATTGAAAATACTTTTAATGTATTATTTACTCAATAATTTATTTAAAACCTATTTCTTATAGTGAAATACTGTACTAACAACTATATTCATATTTAATACTAAAGTAAAACAATCATAAATTAATTAAAAGTAATAATTACTTTCAAAAAATGTTTACAAAGAAACTCGTCTTTAAAAAAACAACTTTTTATAATAAAATATAATCCCATCAATATAACTTGTTTGATTTTTATATCAGTTTGAATACTTATTCATTTGTTTTAATTTTGAATTGTTTTATTAAGCAAATCAAAAACGGAACTTCTAAATATACCTAACTACCTACTCTATCCTTCTGAGTTACCGACTATGAAATCTCAATAAAAATACTTTATTCACTTAAATTGTTTTAAATAAAGTAATAAATAAACAGCAATATACTCTAAAATCAGCATTAATTTATATGATTTAAGCATTTATTTTCAGATGATTTAATACAACAAACATACACAACATCAGCGGTAAATTCGAATCGTTGGTGACGTCACAGCCGCCGCCCGATGTTTGTCGGCGAAACTATAAAGGGGACCGCCACTTTGATTTGCCGCTTTTTCGCCAGCAGTCGATTAGCAGTGTGTATTAGTTGTTGATTGTTAATAATAATCACATCAAAATGGTAGAACAAGGAGAGTGTATGACGCGGAAACTCTTGGACCTGATGCAAGAAACTGGGTATCCACTGGTGCAGCACAATGGGCAGCGCAAGTTTGGTCCACCCCCGGACTGGGTCGGGCCCCCACCGCAAAAGGGCTGCGAAATCTTCATCGGGAAACTTCCCAGAGAAATCTTCGAAGACGAACTGGTACCAGTGTTCTCTAAAGTGGGTAAGATCTATGAAATGCGACTAATGATGGATTTCTCCGGCTCCAACCGAGGCTACGCCTTCGTAACTTATTCTACAAGGTCCGAAGCCTCGAGGGCTGTGAAAGAATTAAATGGCTATGAAATACGACCACGGCGACACATTGGCGTCGTAAAATCAGTGGACAACTGTCGCCTGTTTGTCGGCAATATACCCAA
The DNA here is from genome assembly GCF_023101765.2 of Spodoptera frugiperda. NCBI lineage: Eukaryota > Metazoa > Arthropoda > Insecta > Lepidoptera > Noctuidae > Spodoptera > Spodoptera frugiperda. Next base: position 10,706,403 of record NC_064231.1, on the reverse strand, counting down.
GACCAAAACTAAGGAGGAAGTTTTCGAAGAGCTTTCGAAGCGTGTGGCTGGGATCGTTGACTTGATTCTGTATAAGAATTGCTATGACAAGAGACTTAACCGGGGATTCGCGTTTGTGGAGTTCACTTCCCACAGGGCTGCGGCGATGGCGCGCCGAGCACTTGTTCCTGGCTGCGTGAAGATATGGGATCAGGAGGTGATGGTAGACTGGGCAGAACCGGAGCCTGACATCGACGATGAGCAGATGCAAAGGGTGAGTAAGTTCTAATGTGTTGCTATGCGATGTTTGCCACAGCCTTTTGCCCTACATGCACCTGCTACATAGGAGAGGTCTCTTTGCTATTATTACGTATAAATATTTACGTTTCTTAAACCTGCCTCGTGTTTAACAGCTGTCCTACAGATTGTATTACACCTGCCATGTTGCTAATTAGAAACAAAGCTTTTAAAACGCGAAGTTTATCTTCTGGTACCTAGTCACAACTATGGCACTGCGATTTTGTTTAGATATCAAAGTGCGACGTTATCATTATCAAATTGCTCATATCACAATGCTGCCAAGTGAATTTGAACCCTTTTGCCTTGTCACAAAGCTCTTGCTATCTTTTCAATTATTGTTCTTAAGCCATTGCATAGAACTAAAACAGTCCATTGAACATTTTGATTTATTAAACCTGCATACTTTTGCAGGTAAAGGTGCTCTATGTAAGGAACTTCCAAATAAAGACTACACCTGAAACTATCCAGGCAGTGTTTGAAGCAGCCATCAATAATCAAATTGAGCGAGTGAAAAAGATCTATGACTACGCTTTCATACATTTCCACCACCGTGAACATGCTGAGTTGGCAATGAGAAAGTTGCAAAATGCTGATATTGATGGCAGCAATATTGAAATACGATGGGCGAAACCAGTTGTTCGGGAGATCTACCGCATTCAGAAATTGAACAGAGGTAATGCGAAGTTCAACAACAGTTTCAACCTGTCTCAAACACTTTGGTTGCACAAACAACAGCTTGAGAAGAAAGAATACATGTCGTCTCCAAAGGATGATGAAGGAATTGGTTCAGCTTGTGCAGGCGAGTCTTCATGTGGATCACCTTCGGAGATGAATTGTTCTGCCTACCCTCAGATGACCAAAATCAAGGAACAATATCCCTTGGCACCAGCTAAGCTTGATTCTATGTGCAAAAGGTATTTATTAATTTTTAGCATAATTAATTAAAATGCAATATGTTTAATTCAATCATCATCGTCAAGGGCTAGAAGACTTCCACTGCTGACAAAGGCCTGCCCCTAAACTCATTTAATAAAATAATTTTATTTAATAACGAAAAAATAACCAAGTACTATTTTTAATATCAGTTTACCAAAATGAGATTTCAATAAATATTAATTCTTGATTCAACATTTATGTATTACAGGTACATGTGGGCGCCTCCAGTCTACAATTACCAGAAGTACTTGGACCCCACAGGTGCTGAGATTTGGATAGGAAGAGTGGAGATCCCACATATTGGTATGCCCTTACTGAGTATACCGCGAAGACTTGGACCACTCGCCACAAGACCCTGCATATCGATGCAACAGGCACAAATTGAGGCTGCTGACAGTGCTCTTCAAGTAATAAAGGTATGTTTTTGAAGTGTCTTTAATGCTTGAAATGTGATCATTGACATGACAGTATGACATTATGAAACTAAGACCTGTGTGAGGAAGTTAAAGCATTGTAATGGGGTTGCTCTCTTGCTTTTCTGCCTACCCTCATATTTATTTTTATGGTGTATTATATAGCCAATTTTGTGACTTGTATTCCCTTTTTTAGCTTATGTTTTCATGAAAGCTCTGAATGGGTCTCCCTATCTTTGTCTTTGGTCAAGTCATGAACTTATTTTAACCTACTATTTCTAAATTTCAGATGTTGAAAGCAGATCTCATTCAGCAGTCCATGCCGCCCCCACCACTAGCACCAGTCTACCCTACCATCATGTCTCCGATGCCAAGCTGTGTGAACCTGCCCTATGACTACATAAACCCACCACCAACCTTGTACCCAAGACCAATGCCTGTCACAATGCCCATCTGGCGCAGCGTTTGATTTCTTTCAATTATATTACTTAGGTTTTTGATTCTTCGAATTTTATTCTTTATTTCTGAGTAAATAAAGCAGAAATTCTTTTGTAAACTTTGTTGTGATGTTCAAATCTTAACGGCAATCTGATGGTTGTGCAGTTAAGATGCATTTTGAAGTTTATTTTTGTTTTTGTTGTTGGCGTTAAAGCATTTTTAGTATTTTTAGGCTAAGCGACTCTTTTGTAACTTCATTTGTGACATAATCACTCCATTGACTAAGTTTTGTAAGTTTATTTCTTTGACCTATTTATGTCCGACGCGCAATCGCAGTAGTTACTCTGACAAGTATAATATTCAGTTCTTGATTTTTGTAATTTTTGGATTTTCTATTCAATTGCATTATTGTAACATGTATGTTGCTAACTGCCTAAATTCCATAACCGTTAATTACTTTAAATTGAATTTTAAATTGGGTGTTCGGAATTTAAGCAATTAGTAGGTACCCGTAGTTTCCATTTTGTTTCCTTAAATAAGTACTTATTTTTGTGATAATTTGATAGTTTTAGTTAGGCTATTATTTACCGCGGTAAAGCAGCCTATGCAGTGCTTCCTTGTGCTTATATCCTAGTATATTCAGAGTGAAAGCACTGCCTTGACACTATCACAATGTTACTATTGAGTACAGATTTTATGTATTTTTTTTAGAATTAATAAATCTTTAAATAATATATGTACTGTCTTTCAATTATTCTATTATAAGAAACCCTTAATCCTTTATAAGGCATAACATTAAAGTAAAACATTTTATGGTTTAATATGCGTTTTGTAATATTCACTGAACTTTTCGTTGAAGTAAACATGGTGGTAAAAATATTCCCTTTGCCTCATAAAGGGTAATATTAGTGGCCAGTCTCAAATGGGACTGATACCGGTTCGATACCAGAGTCATATATGCCTGATCAAGTTACAACATAAACGATAGTAAGGTTGCAACATAAACGATAGTTTTAACCCGTCGTATGCTGAAGCGCTGATCAGTGCGAGACAACAATGTGTATTCTATTGTTGTCTCATATACCCGCAGACGAAAGGTCCTTGATTTATTAAACGAGAGATTACCCAAGCAGATATCGATGTAAATACTATTCTCGATCAAGAAACTCAAATGGGCATTTTGTGTAATTAGTATTTACTGCCGAGTTGCAAGAGTTAAGCCGCTGCCTCGAATCTTGCGGGCAGCGAGGCGGTGGCCGCAGGATCTTATGCATAAAATCAAATAGACCGGCCTTCGAAAACAGAGGCGCGGTGACGGCCCGCGCAATTTAATTTGAATCGAAAAGATGTTGCCGCGATTGTTCAAATATTTCAAAAAACAAATATCTCCACGATGAAATAATTAACGCAACATTAGGATTAGGATGCGTCCACATCTGGCGAATATGCCGCGAATGTACAGCTCGCGAGCTGTCCGCGAGTAGCACGAGTGATCGTCTGTCGCTACAATACATCTACATACTTTATTCGCTTAACTCCCATACACTCGCACTTGTGTTGACTTCTTTTTGTTTGATGTAGTTTGTTGTCGTCGTGGCCACGTTCCAATCATGAATTGAGGATTTTTATGAAGTGCGTGAATTGATCACGAACTAAAAAGGCATTGTTTCAATACAGCTCAGAAATGTTAATGTTTAACAGTTGACGTTTCAACCTACGTACAAACGTCAAATCTGATGGATTTGCAAGCCGATTGTCTGAAAGTTGTAAACAATTTAATTTTTTAACAAATTATAATAGATCAGCTTAGATACAGTTGATTTTAGAGAGAATATTAAGTAATGTGTTTTACAAAATCATTAAAATACAGGAAGCACAAGTGTTTGGTATAATTTTATAACATTAAAGATAAAACTATTAAAACTTGAAAATGTTGGCTAGAAACATGAATTTAAATAGAAGATGTTTAAAATACTTCTCGGTTTCATCGTGTTGCCGTCAGACCAAGCACCTATTACGCCAGCAGAAGACTATTGCAAGTTTCAGTAATAGTTTACTTCAAGATAAAAACATAACCTATAATTCTTCGATTTTGCCGAAAAAAAGTATTCATGAGACTAAACAAGTCGTGAAAACAGTAGTTGATGATCAGAATTGTAATACTTTCACATATAGAACACATACTTGTGGAGAACTAAGGCCAGAAAATGAAGGACAGAAAGTCACTCTTTGTGGTTGGATCCAATTCTCTAGATTATCAAAATTCCTTCTGCTAAGGGACGCATACGGCCTCACACAATGCATAGTGAACGATGATAGTATAAACTTTTCTGATATACCTTTAGAAACAGTTGTAAAGATAGAAGGGACTGTTTCACTAAGACCTAAAGACATGATCAATAGAACTATGGCCACTGGTGAAATAGAAGTTGTCATGAACAAGTTAGAAGTACTCAATACTGTGGACAAGCTTCCTTTTAATCTGAGAGATTACCAAAAACCTAAAGAACAGCTTAGATTGCAGCACAGGTACATAGACTTGAGGTTTCCTGAAATGCAGAATAATTTGAGAGTCCGTTCACACATGTTACATAACATGAGGAGATTTCTGATTGAAAACCATGGGTTTGTTGAAGTTGAGACTCCTACATTGTTCTGTAGGACTCCTGGCGGTGCGAGAGAGTTTGTAGTGCCCACACACCATGAGGGATTGTTCTATTCTTTAGTCCAAAGTCCACAACAGTTCAAGCAAATGCTCATGTCAGGTGGTATTGATAGATATTTCCAAGTGGCTAGATGTTACAGAGATGAGACCACTAGGCCAGATAGACAGCCAGAGTTCACACAATTAGATATTGAGCTATCCTTTACTAACTTAGACGGAGTCTTAACTATGATTGAACACTTACTTTATGAGACTTTTGTCAAACAACTACCAAAGCCACCTTTCAGAAGAATGACTTACAAAGATGCATTATCAAATTATGGTTCAGATAAACCAAATTTAACCTTTGACTTGAAGTTCATAAATATAAAGAATTTATTCCCAGAAAAATCGAATGAGGAAGAGTTTGGTGCATATGCACTTCCTTATACTAAAGAAATTGGAAAATTAACAACAAAATACAAAGAGAAAATTAGAGAGTTTGCCAAGAAATATACTTGTAAAGTGGTATTAAATGAAAATATTGAAAAGGAATTGGGAACAGAGATTGGACCAAGAATACAAAGTGTAATAGGGAATGATGCAGCAATAATAGTTTTAGGTGAAGATGAGAATGCCTGCGTTTGTTTAGGAGAAATAAGACTAATGATAGCTTCATTATTAAAATCAAAGAATATGCTTCAAGTAAAAGAAAATGTAGAACCATTATGGGTCATAGATTTCCCATTATTTGTGAAAGGAGAAAACGGTTTAGAGACATGCCATCATCCCTTTACGTCACCTCATCCTGAAGATATGCATTTATTAGACTCTGAACCACTAAAAGTAAGATCCTTAGCATATGACATTGTTATGAATGGCAATGAAATTGGAGGTGGGTCCGTCCGTGTTCACAATGCGGAGTTACAAGAAAAGCTGTTGAAGATTTTGGACATTGATCATTTGAAGTTATCACATTTCTTGAATGCGTTAAGGTGTGGGTGTCCACCACATGCTGGGATTGCGTTAGGTATTGATAGATTGGTCACATTGGCATGTAATGCGGAATCTATTAGAGAAGTGATTGCATTCCCTAAGTCCCATGATGGCAGAGATCCTTTGTCAGGTGCTCCTAACAGTATCAGTGAAGATGACAAGAAGTATTATCACATTTCTACTGTTAAATAAAAGGTTTTTTTTTAATTATTTATTAATATTTTAGTTTGTAAGTATTACATAAATTATATACTTTGTTTTACAATATTGTAGTGGTTTGATTTGTACCAAAATCTACAAATTACCTAATTAGTTAATACTAACATAAAATTATAAAAAAGTTATTGTACATAGGTCATGTAACGCATGTATCTACAGGTAGACAGGATGTGTCATGTGCAATATGCATTATACTATGTATTATCATGCAGATAACAATCGACCTAATAGGCATGTAACAGTTTATTTATTATAGTAACTAATATCATAGCAAACCAGACATTAGTTTGTAGCATCTAATTAATTAATTGATAAGTGGAATAATAACTACTACTGATAATACTACTCTTTATTCCTTGAAAGGAGAGGCCAGAGGTGCATATAAGTACCTAATAAGAAGGTAGGTACTAATTTATACTATCTGTGCCTTTAATTCTAAATTCAAAACATTTTTGAGTAAATGATAAACTACCAGTATTACCACAAAAGACTTTACATATTAAAAAAAAAAGAATTTACATAAATTTAAAAACGGTTTAAAGTTTGTTTACAAAATTAAGTTGAAATTGATTAAAATATAGGTAAGTAGTAGGAACTTAGATAATTAAAGTAGTAGGTCATTCTAAAACATCATCAAAATTCTCCTGTTTGATTCAAACATTCGTCTGAATTTCTTTTCTCTGGACATTCACACAGTGGTATGCACGGTCCACGTTCCTCTTCCCTATAAAATCCAGGTTTGCAATCGCACCCCGGTGCGCAGGGTCCCTCAATGCATGTGTTTGGACCCCCAATTCCGGCACAGGTTTCGTTCAAGCAAACACGCTCACAATTCGTAGCTACTTCAAACTCTGAACAGTATGGACGCGCTGAAAATAAAGAAACGTTTTGATAAAGGATAAATGATATTTATTTTGCAAATAGGTTACAATGTAACTCTTTTACACGTCAATCTCTTATATAACTTGATGAAACCGGCATTTCCTGACTACTATGAGAAGAAATGCCGAAACAAACTCGGAGAAAATCAATTAAAGATTTCGGAGATTATTTTTATTATAAGCCCATGATGCTCTGCGAGGCGGGGTTGGTCTATTCAGAGGGATGCGGTGGCCTTTACAGGAGCAGTAGGTAGGTAATTATAGAAGTACCTACGAAAGAATCCCGCACTATGTAGTCTTTTTTTCCAAAAGCAATGTGGCTACCGCAGTTACACCCATCATCAAAAAAAGGTAAAGGTGAGTAGGTACTTACGACAATGCTCAAAAAGTACACATCTTCCAGAATCGCTTCTCGCGTATCCATTTTCACAGTAGCACGAAGTCATGCACTCGGTATAGTTGCAGTCAGTACCGTTATACAAGGTGGGGCACATTGTGTCACAGGGGGGACCACATGCGTAGTATTCGTGTAGGCCACACGAGTCTGGGAATAGATAAGCAGATTGGTAGATCAAATATTTAGGTATAATAGGTAGGTTGATCCATTTTTAACGTAGGTAAATAACATTTTCCGGCTCTTTAAGGATGTGGCTTTACGGCAAGCAACAATTTCTTCCAGCTAAAACTAATGTAGGTAAGGTAAGTAATTCATCTCTTGTTTTTTTTTCGCCTATTACAATTGTCTATGGTGATGGTCTCAAGTTTAAAGACCTCCCGGTGCTGCGGGCGACCTAGCGGGTTAGCGGGGCTTCGAGCAGGAGTAGGAATAGAAAAACTAACCCAGTTTTTATCCAGTAAGAGTCTGATATTCTCTCTCTCGTCTCACCTTAGGAGAATGGAAGAATCATTTGAATACCCCCTCATTGGCCGAGTCGTTGCAAGCGAGACTGCCGGGTAAGGGTCTCGGGTTCGATTCCCGGGTCGGGCGAGTTATTACTGGGCTTTTTTCAGTTTTCCGAAAATTTCTCAGTAGTAGCACGGAGTCTCTAAACGTGCCCGGTATATGGCAATAGGCTCACCACCTATAACATGGGACTTACAACATAAATTGTGAAGAGTGGGTGTACACAGTGGCATTACGTGCCATAATGTGCACCTCTGCCTACCCCTTCGGGGATTAAAGACGTGACGTATGTATGTAGGTATGTACCTATGTATGATGATGAGGTATTTATTGGCACTTACCACAATAGCTCTCTGGTACACATTCACCTCCCAGAGTGGTTCTAATGTAACCGGGCACGCAGATACACCAGTGCGAGCAGTTTTCTCCTACCGTCGTCAAACAGGTCACGTTCTCATATCTGGTGTTACATATTGGTTGAGGGGGACAAGAATATATACACTCGTACACTTCGTTAGCTCCACATTCTGAAAATAAAATTAGAAAAGAGAAAATTATTGATGATCGATTATTTCATTCCGATTGCCGAATTCTATTCTCGTATCGGGCCTTCGGGATTAGCGAAATGCCTGTGCTTGAACATTGGAGGCTTGAAACTTGTAACAGTATGTGGTGAGCAATAGTGTCGCTCCAAATCAGCTCAAAAATATGAATAACATTCATCATCATTTAGGTAACATATGATGTGTGTCACCCTACCGCTTCAAGAAATAAAAAGCGTGATTTTTGGTGGACTACAACTAAGTGTCTTAATATACCAATACTTAATCCGCTATAGCAAGTAAATAGAAGATACAAATAAATAGACTCATAACTAATCTCATTCTCATTTGTACACGACAAATGGATCAAGAGAACAAGTTTTTCTTTAGTTTTTTTTATAAATAGACGTCACAAACATGCTCGGTTAAATTAGAAGGTACTTCCCCATTAGGTGCGCTCACGCAATAAACCACGTGTTTCGTACTAGCGAACTCGTCTATAATATAACAAAGTATAACTAAATATAATTAGGTAGGTAGGTACCTAATTATTATAAAAATAATACAGATCATTTGAACGGGAAATTCTTAGTCGGAGGTGCATAATCAATCTATTATTTTGCAAGTAGGGCACCTAACTTTTAGAGATAAAGACGTGTTAGTTAGTATGGGTGTTTAGAATTCTTACCTTATTTAATTACCCGGGTGAAAAATTACCGCATGCCTTATCCCGCCTTTCGAGAGGCGAAAGAAAGTGGCAGACCCTTACTGACTAAAAACCACCCCGATCATACTCCTGCTTCGAGCTGGAGCCCTAAACCCTTTACTCCTATCTATCCTCCTATCCATCTACAAAAATCCTATTGTCTGCCACTTATGTAATGTGTCCTTGTTTCTAAATAGGGGGCGTATCATGAAAACAATAATTGCAATTTATTATGCTGTTTTATAATATGCGTCGATGATTATTATCATAATAATATCATGTTACCTACAGCTTAACGATTCAATGAATCAATTGTTATCTAATGCTCTGATTCACAGCTTTTGGGTGATAAAAATCAAAATAAATAAATGTATAACTGCACTAGTTACTTCCGCGCGGTTTCACCCGCTTTACTTGACTTCTATTGGATGTAGCGTGATGTTTTATCATTTCATGTTGATGTTTTATTGTTCTTATGTTCTACAAATAAACATTTTGATTTGATTCATACATTTTTCCATAGTCTCAATAATTTCCTTGAATAGGTACTTAATAAATACTTTTGGTTATAGATCGATTTCTCGGGAATCCGAGATCGGTTCTCGGGCAAGGCATTATTGTTTGGCAACTGATTTTGTTTATACCTTTTATTGTTTAATATGTAATTATGTTTATGCCAACGCGCATTGAGCAAACGTGGTGATTAATGCTCAAACCTCTTCTGTGAGAAGGGAAGCCTTTGGTCAGCAGTGGCCGCTTATAGGCTGATGATGATGTGAAGTTCAAATCTTAGCGTACATAATTTATATGGATCAAATCACAATAAAAATACATAATATGCTTACCAATATTCCGAACCTTAGGTGTGTACAAGAACTCGTCTTGAGCCACAACTGATGCTGCAAGGCAGATGATTAACACGAGATACATGTTCACAACACACTGTGTTATGATACACTGAAGCTTGGAAGCTGTTGTTTATATGTACCTATGTATGAATTATAATTACTATTATATGTTTTATAGACATTTCTTTATAAATAGAGGCGGAATCACATATAGGTACATAGCGGTAGCCCTTTTGCCTGGAGAAGGTAGGTCTAGAATTTAGGACTGCAGAACACCAAAATATCTTACAACATTTGAAAATGGTTTTAATGTTAAGTATACATATAATATTGCTAAATAAAAAAAATAATTTAATCCATTTTCCATCAGCCTGGAAGTTATATTATAGATATCTAATCTAAACAAGGAGTTTCAGACTCTTACTATGACTAAAAACACCCCCTGTTTTTCGAGCCGGAGCCCCGGCATCCCGCTAGACAGTTCGCAGCTCCGAACGCGAACCCAGCCTAGGGAAATTACCTTAGCCTATTTGTTGAACAATAAATTAACACCTCTACTATTAGCATTTAAACATGTTGTTTCTATGTAACGTTTGTTTAAATATACAAGCCTATGAATATTTACATAAATGTACGATACATACTTTATGGTATGATACTATAATACGGGTTTTGTGACCGATTGTATGTTTAACTCCTATGATGTCAACTTAAGTAAAGTATATGAAGTATGGGAGAGCCATGCTTTAGCACGAATGGACCAGCTATCACGGCCTCACAGAAAACCGACGTGAAACAATGTTTCGTTGTGTGAGTGAGGTTACCGGAGGCCCAATTACCCCCCTTCCCAATCTTTCCAAACCTCGATTCACCAACAATCTTTAAATTCCTAACCCCCAAAAGGCCGGCAACGCACTTGTAACGCGTCTGGTCTTTTGGGTGTCCATGAGTGGCGGCGGTTGCTTACCATCAGGTGATCCGTCTGTTCGTTTACCGGCTTATAATTCACGAGGCAAGCAACGTGCTTGTAATTCTTCTCCATAGGCGTCGATTGCATACCATCCGGTGATCTGTCTAGTGAGACTGACAAAAATAAAAAAGATATTTCGCACGGCTGTCGATCTCTGTTTCCGTAAATAATTACCTACGGTACCTAGAATTAGAAGGACGTCTCTACTAAACTAAACATTGACAAGCGTACAACTTCAGATGTTTTCAACTGTGATGACGTCAGAATCAACAAACCTCGGTATTAGAACAGGTTATATGAACAGACACAGGCTCCGCACGTCAATACTCGAGGAGCCGGCAACATGTGGAGGTGTGTGGTACTGCTGTCTGTGTGTTGTGTGGGACTAGCTGTGGGACAGCTGGGATTGGGGCTATTGGGTGACGATCGATATTACCCTCGTAAATGTGAGTTTTTGTGATGTATTTTTTATATCGTTGATTTTATAGTCGTAAGTCTTAGAAAATCTAGGAATTTTAAAATTGAAATATATTGAACTATGTGCGTTGTTCTTTAATAATATATAATCTGCGACTGAATCCATTTTTATGATTAACTTAAGGAAATTGTCAGTGACACTATGTTTAATTTTGTTTATAATAAATAAATGTTTTCTTTTTCCAGCTTGTGGTACAAACGAATATTACGAAAGTTGTACCCATGATTGTCCACCAGAGAAGACCTGTGAAACTCGCAAAATTGGTATAAGTTGTCCAGCTGTTGTTACACCCTGTATAGGAAGATGTGTCTGTAATGAGGGCTACTACAGGAAGACCCCAGGTGGCGAGTGTATATCAGAAGAAGAATGTGGTAAGTATTCTGTTTCATTTTAAAACGAGTGCTTACTTCTGATTTTCCTACTTGACATTCAAATTAATGAACGTGACAAAAATTTTTTCGGGAAGTTACAATATAGTCGAGTTGTTTGGAATGCTAATTTTATTTATATCAATTCTATACTTAAAAAAAGGCTAAAAAGAACTCTCATAAGATGCCAAAATATAAAAAATAAAATAAAAAACGTCACGTCTTTTATCTCCTAACGGGTATGCCAAAATAATGTAGACTATGTAGGTACAGGAAATTTTGTGCTTTATTCAACAAAATAATAGGCATGTTTATTGAGTGATCAATATAAGATACAAAACAAGCTAAATATTTTGACCTTGAATTTATCGTGGCAATACTTAATTGTTCATCTTACAAACATTATGTGGTATTTCTAGGACCGGCTTGTGGTGAAGGCGAGGAGTACAAGGATTGCAAAAACCCTTGCATAGAAGAGAGCTGCGATGCAATGGGGAGTCTGATACCGAACTGCACCGCTCCTGAACCCTGTGAACCAGGATGTGGTTGCAAAGAAGGATTCTACAAACTGTACAACTTTATATGTGTTCCCAAATGTTATTGCCGTGAGTTGCGGGATACACCTGAATGTAGAAATTAATTTAATTTAGTTTAGTTGTGTTTTTTGTTTTATGTGTAAATAAAGCAGAACCTGTCAAATCTATCAAATAATGATAGGTTTATTAATTTAAGTACTATTGTTTTTTTAAATTTCTATGTTAACGTGTTCAAATAAATAAAGAGAATACAAAAATGTTTGGTTTTTATTATCTTTATATATATAATTCTTCTGTACGTGTGTATGTCACTGAACTCCTCTTAAACGACTAGACGGATTTTGATGAAACTTTTTGTGTGTGTTCAAGAGGATCTGAGAATGGTTTAGATTCACAATTTTGTCCGCTGGACAATGTTTTTTTAATTAATTTTTAATTTATTAGTAGTTGTTGATTTTGGAATGTTTTACATCGGATCCGACGGACGGCGCTACCATCGCAGTGTCAAATATTAATGACGTTAGATATTTGAATAATAATTTTCATCAAAAAGGTCCAGAATGTTTTAGCTTATTAAAAAAAGAATAAAATTTTCAAATTAACGTGTAGACAGGACAACGTCTGTCGGGTCCGCTAGTAACTTATAAGTCCCATGTAAGAGGGGGTGAGCCTCTTGCCATATTAGGCTACAATTCTAGACTCCTGAGAAATTTTCTTCCTGAGAAATTTTCGAGTAACCGAAAACAGCCCAGTAATACTTTGCTTGACCAGGGAATCGGACCGAGACCTCTTGTCCGACAATCGCACTTGCGACCACTCGACTAACGACGTAGCGAGTATATTTTCTATATTTCCGTCAAAATCCGCAGAGCTTTGTAATGGCAGATCTGGCTGCAAAACTTTAACGTAGTATCGTAATCAGTTTCAGTATGTATGTGTGTCATTTTTATACACACACAACGTCACGCCTTTTATCCCCGAAGGAGTAGGCAGAGGTGCACATTACGGCACGTAATGCCGCTATGCAAGGTACATCCACTTTTCACCATTTGTGTGACATATGTAAGGCCCATGTAATAGGGGGTGAGCCTATTGCCATATCCCGGGCACAATTCCAGACACAGTGCTACTACTGAGAAATTTTCGAAAATCCGAAAAAAACCCAATAATACTTTGCCCGACCCGGGAATCGAACCCGAGACCCCTTGGTCGGCAGTCGCACTTGCAACCACTCGACCAACGAGGCAGTCATCTCTCATTTTTATGTATGTGTAAAAATTATTAGGATTTTGTTTTCAATCAAAATTCCTTATCAATTAGATACTCAAATTACCTATATTTGCCAGACTGAGAGAAAATACTGTACCAAGAGTCGGCAACATGTGGACGCGTGTGGTACTAATGTCTGTCTGTTATTTCAGTCTAGCTGTGGCACAGGGACTACTTGACTACTTTAATCTATACTCATATCATACGGGTGAGTTTATATAAAATATATTTTTCAAATCATGTTTGATGGAAAGCAGTATAGCGTTTAGTAACTTTAGTAAGGTAATGCTTGAGTCAGTGTTACAAGTGGGTAGTCAATTTATCCTGTAGGAACTCGTCTAACGTGCAATACCTTTTTTTAACTAAGAGTGGTTTTAATTTTCTTATAAATACACTAGTTTTTTCTATTTCTCTTAATTGATCTGGTTATTTATTATAAATAATAGTCGTGTGGATCGTGGCATGGTAAACGGAAAAGCAATGCTACAACCGGCTCGATAATAATAGCTTATATTAAATACAGCAAATTGTTTGTTATTTTTTCTTTTTCCAGCTTGTGGTCCAAACGAATATTTCGAACGTTGTACACACAAATGTCCACCAGAGAAGACTTGTGAAACTCGCAAAATTGGTATAGTTTGTCCAGCTATTGAAACACCTTGTATCGGAAAATGTATCTGCAATGAGGGTTACTACAGGAAAATACCTGGTGGTGAATGTATATCCGAAGAAGAATGTGGTAAGAGTTCTATGTATTACTTTGAACGATAAGAATATTAATTTCCTAGCGAAATGATAATATTATTTTGACTCGTTACAATTTTACAGCAACAGCTGGACTATGGACCTCTTCTACAATAGGATATTGGGTTGGTGATCGCAATTTAAAGAGATCAAGTTCATTATTATTATGTTATCGGCTTATTTACGCAACTGTTTGACATGGAAGTCGACTAGTTTAGTAGACTAGAGTAGCAGCACGACAATCGCCGCGTCGTGTGTCGCGGAATGAGCTCATGTGTATTAAATTTCTTTTCTAGGACCGGCGTGTGGTGAAAACGAGGAGTACAAGGATTGCAGAAACCCTTGCATAGATGAGAGCTGTGATGCAATGGGGAGTCTCATACCGAACTGCACCGCTCCTGAACCCTGTGAACCAGGATGTGGTTGTAAAGAAGGGTACTACAAGTTCTTCAATACGTTATGTATTCGCAAATGCTATTGCAGTCTACCACGGGAATTACCTGATTGTAGAAATTAATCATGTTTAAAGTTCACCCCGTATTACAAGAAACTTTATACTTTAATAGATAGTTAACATTTACAAAAAAGATTGTATTCTTGTTCCCTTTATATGGTGTATAACTACTATGATTTGACATTACAAAAGTTCCTAATTTAGGATTAATTGAAATAAATGCTTTGACCTGACTTATGTTTTAAAATTATTGTGTGTCGTGTGTTGCAAAACTTCTCTACCGTAATGTATTTTTAATTAGTACGGATTGAATACGTTATTTAAATTAAAAAGTAAATAAAGGTAAGATAATGGTATTTCAAAGGCATTTTTATTTAAGGTAAATACGAAAAAATAAAAATAAACAAAAGGGAAAAATAAACTTGCATACATTTGGCGAATAATAAAATTAATTGCAGTATGTTCTTATCAAACATAACGAGTTATGACGTGGAAAAGAAGTTTGTATATAAACAGACACGCCCCAACCGTGCATATAACAAAGAGCCGGTAACATGTTCAAGTGCGCAGTACTGATTGTCTGTTATCTGGGTCTGGTTACGGCTCAGCAACTATCTGATTATGTAAATCCATCTTTAAATCAATCAGGTGAGTTTTTGGAACATAATCCACAACAAGTTTATCTGTCTTTTTATAAAATAACTTACCATCAGGACATTTTATTGACCGAAGATCCCTTCGGAAGAATCAAAGGGTATGGTAGTGAGTTAGTTTAGACCTATAAAATTGTGAAGGTCTATTTTTTGGCAGTTATGTTGTCGTGGTCAGGCCTTACACAGAACACTATCCCAGAAACCGTATTTATGTGTAATCAGGGGTAGAAAATCCTCTTTGGGGCCGCGGGTGCATAAAGTAAGGAGTCTAAGTGCCCATCCAGTGGCCTCAGGGAAAACAGTTTCAGGTCTTTTATCCCCAAAAAGCTAAGCGCCTTTTGAAGGTTTCCTTCTGTCATAAAAAAGGTGTAGAAAATCGTAATTGCCTTTGTATCAAATAAAATGAATACAGCTGCGGTTTAACACAAAACAGTTTAGGTAGGTATATCAATTGTTCGTTTTCTTGTTTCAGCTTGTGGCAAAAACGAATATTTCGAAAAATGTACATTTGAATGTCCACCAGAGAAGACCTGTGAAACTCGTTTAATCAATGTATATTGTCCAGCTGTGGTGATGCCTTGCATCCCGAAATGTATATGTAAGCCGGGTTTCTACAGAAATGGTCCAGGTGGTGAATGTATTTCTGAAGAAGAATGTGGTATGTGTTCTACCTAAAAATATAATAATACAACGTCACCCTCTCCCCGGCTTTATTTTTGTTTTTTGTTTTGAGAGGGGAAAATCATCCAATGACTTCTCCCGCTTTGGGTGTGGCGGGGGGGGGGGAGTGTCAGACTCTTACTGACTAAAAACCACCCCGTGCCTTCTCCTGCTTTGAGCCGGAGCCCCGGTAACCTGTTACGTTGTTTGCAGCTAGAAAGGGAATCCAAATTCACAGTGCATTTTACATTTTCTTAATACAAACTTTTAATCGATAAACGAACATGGCAAATTATCTGCACAGTTTGGTGCAGTCATTTGAAAGTTACGTGTGTGTATACAAATGTACACAATAATTTGTGCATTTGTGTACATAATTCACTTTATGGCGTCGCATTTTTATTTATGTAGTTTCAATATGTAAACTTCCTATTATTTAATCTCTCTTACGTAACGTCTGTTTCCTATTGTTATGCCAAATGATAGGAGTCTGGCACTGGTCACTATACCCAAATTCATTATTTTTTATGCAGTTTGCTAGAATATCTTATAATTCCTTTAAATAAAAATGATGAACACATTAGGTATTATAAACATTCCATTTAGTTGACATAATATCGTGCTATTCGATAAATTAGTGGGCGTGTTCACTAAATGAGATAAGAAACAAATAAATTAATAATCCTCAAAACCGTAAGGGTTTGGAATCATTTACTTCTAAGCTTAGGTGTTCCACAGGGACCTATCTTGGGTCCACTGCTATTTTTTATGCTTGCTGCTACTGCTATTTTTAATTTTTAAATGTCGTTAATAAATGCATGAAAATTACCTTCTACTACCACGTATATAGTTAGGGTTTATACTGAACCTGTTTGTGCTGCATTTGTAGGACCAGCTTGTCCTGAAGGCGAGGTGTACAAGGACTGCAGGGATCCTTGTGTAGACGAGAGCTGTGATGCCATGGGGAGCCTGATTCCGGGCTGTAAGAGTCCTGAGTCCTGCGAACCAGGATGTGTTTGCAGAGAAGGATTCTACAAGCTGTATAACTTCATATGCGTTCCTAAATGCTATTGTCCTGGGTTCTGGGATTCACCTGAATGTAGAAATTAATGAAAATATGATGTGGGAGTTTTGTCCCAAAATAACCTGCCACTGTTTTTTTTTAAATGATTGTCTAGGTACACTTTGAAAATAAAGCAAATAAATATTAAAATGTGAAAGATTTTAAACTTGACTTATTTTACCCGTATGCACCGATGGTAAGGAAAAAAAGGAACACTCATTAGAAATATGCGATAGACTACAAATCATCACCCTTCATGTTCTGTTTTCCAAAGAACAATGATTTAGGAACGCTGACCGTCCAATTAAAATATGTTGCTAATTGGCCTGTATGGTTACTAATTAAGTAAATGGCGTGCATTCGAGCTTTTATTTTAAATCATACGTATTATTAATGATTATAAAGGTGCTCCCACATTGGTAGTTATATAACGTCCTAGAGACTGATTGTAACTATTTGGCAGTTTAAACAAATCTCGTGCTCAGTAATTGTAGAGTATGTTACGACGCTATTGCAAATGTTACCTTGTTACACAATGTTGTATACTGTTGTATAACTGCTGTGTGGGAGCACCTTAAAGTCAAAAAGGTCCTTCATTTCCATGTAAAATTATCTATTTTGTAAATGCAGCCTGATTTTTTTTACACTTTCCAAAATTTTTTTGAAAGTTAGAGATCACTCAAATATAGAAGAAATACGGTTAAAAAAACATTAATTTATGATCAAAGTGACTTTACTTTCGAAAGTCGGTGGAAAGTGTTAAAAAAATCACGCTGTTTATCAGTAAAAAATAGCAATGGATATTAAAATAATCTAACAAACGACGCATGAAAACGAAGGACGGAAAAACCAAAGGCTCGCTGCACTGTTGTTTTCTACGTGCACTTGGTCACGGCAACGATAAGTTGCATCACTGCAACTGACGTAATAAAACAAATCAGGTTTAAAGGATTCCCATGACATTTCGGAAATAATTTCATATACAGTCCCAGTTTTCTCATTATAATGTTTTTTTTATGGTAAACGAGCAGTCGTATCACCTGATGGCAAGCAATTGCCACCGCTCATGGAAACTTGAAACACCAGAGGCATTACAAGTGCGTTGCCGGTCTTTTAGGGGTTAAAAATTTAAGGGTTGTTGGGGAATCAGGGAATGGAAAGGGGGGAATTAGGCCTCCGGTAACGTCACTCACACAACGAAACACAGCGCAAGCGCTGTTTCACGTCGGTTTTCGGTGAGGTTCAAGCCGGTCCATTCGTGCCGAAGCATGGCTCTCCCACACTTAAAGTAGTACTGCATTGACTCTATCATTCCGTCGAGGAACATTTTTTACACTCTGTATTTTATTATTCACAAAAAATATATTAAGCTATATAAGTACCGTATTGATTATTATGTTCTTATCAAAAATAACGACCTTTGACGTGGGTAAGTTGTATATAAACAGCCACAAGCTCTGCCCGTCAGTATTCAAGGAGCCGGCAACATGTGGAAGTGTGCAGTACTACTGTCTGTCTGCTACCTGGGCTTGGCTGCAGCTCAGGGACTGTCTGACCACGTTGATACACAGCCTTCGCATCGACCAGGTGAGTTTTTGGAATATAATTTTATTTTCTTAAATTTTATAGATTATTTTATTAGTATGCCTTCTCATTTCGCTATGTGCAGTGGAAACGAACTATGCTAGATCAGTATCGATATAAAAGTTATTGTCTAGAAAGGTAAACTGTAGCATGAAACTCACTACAAAGTGAAGAAAGTTAAGGGAAAATAAATTATCGGCGAAATTTGTTTTTTTCTATCAATACATAATAAGAAGTACATTTCTTGTTGTAGAATGTGGCAAAAACGAATATTTCGACAAATGTACCTTTGAATGCCCACCGGAGAAGACTTGTGAAGATCGCTTAATCGATTGGGCTTGTCCTGGTGTTATAATGCCCTGTATCCCAAAATGTGTATGTAAAGCGGGTTACTACAGAAAGGTAGCAGGTGGCGAATGTATCTCAGAAGCTGAATGTGGTAAGAGTTTTATGTATTACTAAAAATAAATATGAATGGCTTTCTACAATTTATATCATCGACATCTAAGGTTTTTAGATTTGCCTAATTTTATTTATATTCTTCAAAAAAAAAGTTGGAAGTTCTTTTAAAATCAATAAAATAAAAATGTGCCTAAAACATTCCACTAAAACATATTCACCCTTTTGAAACACTTCCTAGGAATTTCATCAGCTTATGTAATATGGTTCCCTTCGATAAAATGGTATGTTATATTAGATATATTCAAATGTATTCATTATTCACACGTAAAATTATGTGTGATTGTGATATTTAGTTATTTTGAACTGAAAGATATGGGAATTGTAAGACATGTGTCAAAAAGCTTGGGCGTTCCACAAGGATCTATTTTAGGTCCATCGTTATTTATTAATAAATTATTTTTAATGGTTATGGGTGAAGAACCACTCAGATCATAAGAAAATGTAGTTAGATCTGATAATAACTTAAAATACGCGTCAGAAAAATATAAAGTTTCAAGCTGTTCTCATAATTGTTATAAAATCATAATAATATGTGTATTTCTAGGACCGGCGTGTGGTGAAAACGAGGAGTACAAGGATTGCAGAAACCCTTGCATAGATGAGAGCTGCGATGCAATGGGGAGTCTCATACCGAACTGCACCGCTCCTGAACCCTGTGAACCAGGATGTGCTTGCAAAGAAGGGTACTACAAGTTTTTCGACTTATGTATGCCCAAATGCTTTTGTCCTAAGATGCGGGACTCACCTGAATGTAGATGGTGGTGAGATACGTTCAATACTTATGGAGAGCTAACGTTAACTTGGTATAAAAAAAATAAGTACTTAGAAAAAATAACTACTTAGAAATTTGAATAGGTCTCGATGTAGGTAACAGCTGTACAGTGTAGGTACCTATGTATTCTGTGTTGATAGTGCTTTATTGCATTGCATTGCATGATTTATTGCCCTCGCGCATACCCACCCATTTTATACCCAAAGGTGAAAAAGGTGAAAGGGATTGTCATACTCTTAATGACTAAAAATCATCGCTCTATATAAAAAAAAACCGCAGCATACGAGTATATAAAATATGGTTCGTAATGGTTTTATATACCAAACACCCAATATACCAAATATTTACCAGCTTAAGTAAAAAATATATATATACAGGTTATTCAAAAAATATTTTGTTTATTTAAATATAATATGGCTTAAGACGTATTACACTGGTCTCGTTTATGTTATATACATCAATAAGTCCCGTTATTTTTAGAAATGCATTCAATAAAATCATTTTTAAGAATTGGTAATTACTTACAATCTTTATTTTATCTAAATCTTTACTTTATCTAAATTTTGTGTTATAAAAGCGATAACTTATATCGAAACGTCGGATTGGCGCTTCTTTTAGAATTTTGAATGAATTTTTCTTATTATATATAGGTATGGTTAGTAATAAATCACGAATAAGGTGATGATGTAATTTATTCCATTACACTTTAGTAAATAAATGTTTTTTTTTTAAATATCGTACTGAGTTTCCTTTTTTCCTTTACGTTTTAGCTATTATTTTTTATAATAAACACTCAATTGATTTTATCCATTTTTATTATTTTTGGTCATATTGTTTTAAACTCGTGCGCGACAGCGCATGTGCATTGTTTATGTTTTCTTTTAAATTATTTTTAGAAATATTACATACCTACATACATATTTGTGTAAAAGTAGCAGTAGTGGTGTATTTTTTTTATATTCAGATTTTATTTATTTTGATTGTTGCTCGATTGTCAAGTTTAAGTTGATAATGTGTGTCAAAAGTCAAAAGTCAAAAGTCAAAATCATTTATTTCAAATAGACCAGGAAGGCACTTTTGAACGTCAAAGCAAATATAATAATATTAATAACGTCTGTCTGTCGGTCAGTCCTCTAGTGAAGCTATTTGCTCGTTCCAAAGTGTAGATTCCTATGGAGAAGAACGAGCAAGAAACTCCATAGGTTACTCTTTTTCAATCAGATTTACAATACATTTCTTGGTTACATTGTTTCGATTACTTCAACTATGTGAGAACAATGTAAAATCAATATACAGTCCAAGCGACAGAAAAAGAAAATAACCTAGAGGACAATAAAAAATAATGCAGTCCGGAGCTGACCAGTCCCAGTTGACAGCGCCCGTTCACGAACATGACACGTACACCAGCACCGCCCAACTCAACCATGTTGCAGGGAATCGAGCGATCCAATGCCCGTGCCACCGCCAATGAGACATTTGAGTGAGCATGACAACTCCAAGCTGACAAAAATGCATTCTACTAGTCTAATTTGATTTCAGTTAATTACAGGGCTCTCACATTTACAATAATTGTATAACGTACAGAACACATCGAAATAACATGGTTATATTACTACATTTTTTTCGTTCTCCTGTGGAGCCGGACCAGCTTGCCTCCAAGCATTTTTATCTTCTATATAATCGTTTACTTTGTAGTATGCTTGTCTACATAACGTTTTTTTAATACATACTTTAAATTTTGATTCATTTAGATTCTGTATTTCCATTGGAACTCTATTATAACATTTAACACAGAATCCCATAAATGACTTACTTATTTTTGACAATCTAAAAAATGGTTGACTTAATCTATCTTTATGTCTAGTTTGATAGTTGTGTCTATCAGATACTTTTGCAAACAAATGTAGGTTTTTCCTAACATACATAATATTTTCATAAATAAATTGACATGGAACGGTCATAATGTTGATCTCCTTAAACTTTTCTCTAAGAGATTCCCGACGACCTAGGTTGTAAATAGCTCTGACGGCGCGCTTTTGTAGGATAAATATAGACTCAACATCAGCAGCTTGTCCCCACAGCAAAATGCCATACGACATGATGCTATGGAAGTAACTGAAATACACTAGTCTTGCCGTGCCTATGTCGGTTAGCTGTCTGATCTTCCAGACAGCGTAAGCTGCAGAGCTCAATCGTCCCGCTAGCGATGTAATGTGGGGACCCCATTGCAATTTGTCATCTACAGTGATCCCTAGGAAAGTAGTCTCTTTTACAAATTCTAATTTCTGACTATTTAATAATACATCGCATTGGTTAGTCTTAACATTTGGCAAAACAAATCTAATACATTTTGTCTTTTTATCATTTAATACTAGGTTATTTGATGTAAACCAATTTTGAACCTTCATTAGAGCATTATTTACGTCGTCATAATTCTTTTTTCGTCTATTTATTTTAAAAACTAATGATGTGTCATCAGCAAATAATACCATCTGAGGTTCATTCTGAAATAAATGGGGCAAGTCGTTTATATATGCCAAAAATAGGAATGGGCCTAGTATTGAGCCCTGCGGTACGCCCATAGACATGCTAGCACCCGGTGAGTTTATTTTATTTACTTGTACTTTAAGTTGCCTATCCTGAAGGTATGACTTCAATAGATTTAGCGATATACCCCGAATACCGTAATGTTCCAGCTTCAGCAATAGAGTCTCGTGTTCAACGCAGTCAAATGCCTTCGAAAGATCACAAAATATTCCGATAGCATCCTGTGTGTGTTTGTTAAAATATAAAAACAATAAGTTTTCGCAATTAAATCGTCCTTTAGTAATTAGACTCAGTTAGTGACCAAAGGCATGTGTTCGGAAACTTCTCCGAACCGAACATAAAAACTTCTCGAACATAAATACTTTTTGTTTGCTGGCTGGCGACGGCATCAGAATTTGAAAAAGTGACGGCATCAGAGGGAGGATCGCGACTCGCACTTTCGCCCGAGCAGCTGTAAGCATCACATAATAAGCATCACATAAAAGAATAATTTTGATGCGCGCGACGCGTACGTCGCGCGCATCAAAATTATTCTTTTGTTTTTTCTCATATTTTTCTCATACCGTTTTGTAATCCGTTGTACATAAATAAACCAGTACCTACCTATTATATTTTTATACTAGCTTTTGCCCGCGACTTCGTTCGCGTGGAATAGTGACTTCCGGCAAATTTTTGGTTTTAACCACATAGTTCCCGATCTCGCGGAATCTCTTCAAAAATGAGATGTAGAAGATATTCTAGGGAACTCTTCAAAAATCAACATAATGAGCTCTGCGTTTGAATTTAATAGATGTAAGTATACTCACTTAGGGCATTGAAAAAATAGTTTAAAAACGGACTTAAACTAAAGAAATATTATAATCTTTCCGAACTTAAGATGAAAACTAACTTAAAACTAAAGAAAGCTACGAATTACGAATTTATAACAATTAAAAAAAAATTATATTACAACCTATCCTCTATGCTGTAATAACCAAGCTTAAACTAAATAATTTAAAAGAAACGACTTAAATCTAATTAATTTATAAATTAGACTTACAATTTTATTAAAAAAACTAACTACAGTAACTACTAATAATCTTTTATTTTTTATTTTAAAATTTAAAATTTATTTTTTATTTTTTAAATAAAAACTATCCTATGTCCTTTCTAAGGTTCTAAACTATATCTGTACCAAATTTCAACCAAATCCGTCAAATAGTTGCGGAGATTAATGGTATAAGCATAGAATAGTGTTCGACGTGATTCTTTAATTTGACATAACTTTTTTATTTATGAACCGATTGACATGAAACAAACACTAAATGTTAAGTGAAGCATACCACAATATATTCGTGAAAACCGCATCCAACTCGGATCAGCCGTTTCTGAGATTAGCGCGCATAGACGCACAGACAAACAGACAAACAGACAAAAAAAAAGTTAATTACATTTTTGGGTTCGACATCGACATAACAATAACCCCTGCTATTTTTTTTATTTTATTTTCAATGTACAGACAGCACTTTTCTACGATTTTATTATATGTATAGATTATTATACAGCCCAAGTATTCTCTCCCTAACAGCATGTGTACTCAAGTTACGAGAATTATTGATCGAAGTAAAATATAATGTAAATATTATGAATCTTTTATTTAGTTGTGTCGTTGTTAAAACTTTTGAAATTCGTGACACACAAATAAATTCTTATGTTTTCTCTGTTTATTTTTCTTAAAATATATCAACATAGACTTCGGGATTTAATGCTTTGCATAATTTAGGTATAATCTTTACTAATATTATAAAGCTGAAGAGTTTGTTTGTTTGTTTGAACGCGCTAATCTCCAGAACTACAGGTCCGATTTGAATAATTCTTTTTGTGTTGAATAGTGCATTTATCGAGGAAGGCTATAGGCTAAAAAACATCACGCTATGACCAATAGGAGCCAAGCAGAGCGGGTGAAACCGCGCGGAAGTAGCTAGTCTATACTAATATTATAAAGCTGACGAGTTTATTTGTTTGTTTGAACGCGCTAATCTCCAGAACTACTGGTCCGATTTGAATAATTCTTTTTGTGTTGAATAGTGCATTTATCGAGGAAGGCTATAGGCTATAAAACATCACGCTATGACCAATAGTAGCCAAGCAGAACGGGTGAAACCGCGCGGAAGTAGCTAGTCTATACTAATATTATAAAGCTGACGAGTTTATTTGTTTGTTTGAACGCGCTAATCTCCAGAACTACTGGTCCGATTTGAATAATTCTTTTTGTGTTGAATAGTGCATTTATCGAGGAAGGCTATAGGCTATAAAACATCACGCTATGACCAATAGGAGCCAAGCAGAGCGGGTGAAACCGCGCGGAAGTAGCTAGTCTATACTAATATTATAAAGCTGAAGAGTTTATTTGTTTGTTTGAACGCGCTAATCTCCAGAACTACTGGTCCGATTTGAATAATTCTTTTTGTGTTGAATAGTGCATTTATCGAGGAAGGCTATAGGCTATAAAACATCACGCTATGACCAATAGGAGCCAAGCAGAACGGGTGAAACCGCGCGGAAGTAGCTAGTCTATACTAATACTAATATTATAAAGCTGAAGAGTTTATTTGTTTGTTTGAACGCGCTAATCTCCAGAACTACTGGTCCGATTTGAATAATTCTTTTTGTGTTGAATAGTGCATTTATCGAGGAAGGCTATAGGCTATAAAACATCACGCTATGACCAATAGGAGCCAAGCAGAGCGGGTGAAACTGCGCGGAAGTAGCTAGTTATTAATAATAATATTTATACCGCTTACTCGGCTCGGTCACAGCCAGCCGCCGCTACCTATTGTTTTGTTTGTTGTTATAGTTACCTGTGCGTTCATAAAATCATGATAAGTAATTATATTTTGAACTAGCTTCCGCCCGCGACTCCGTCCGCGCGGATGTCGGGCTTCGCGTGGAAGTTTTATTTCTCCATTTTGAGTAACTCTGACAATGACATCTTATAAATATCTATTGGACCCAAATACGGCAAGGCCCATAGTAATTAAGGAGATCCCTCTTTTGAGCTACTGCTGTTGAGCTCGCGTTCTGTAGAAATAAAACTGAAAAATATTATTTTTTCTAGGTAATTACGTAAATAGGATAAAAAGTAACCTATTTTATGCCCAGGCTTATAAGGTATAATTATACCAAGTTTCATCAAAATCGAACCGTTAGTTTTCACGTGATGCCTGAACATACAGACAGACAGAAAGACAGACAGACAGACAGACAAAAAATGTTTAATCACATATTTGGGTTTGGTATCGATCCAGTAACAACCCCTGCTATTTATTCTTTCAATATTTTCAATGTACAGAATTGACCCTTCTACAGATTTATTATAATATAGCTTTTGCCCGCGACTTCGTTCGCGTGGAATAGTGACTTCCGGCAAATTTTTGGTTTTAACCACATAGGTCCCGATCTCGCGGGATCTCTTCAAAAATGAGATGTGGAAGATATTCCAGGGAACTCTTAAAAAATCAACATAATGAGCTCTGCGTTTGAATTTAATAGATGTATACTCACTTAGGGCATTGAAAAAATAGTTTAAAAACGGACTTAAACTAACTTAAAACTAAAGAAAGCTACGAATTACGAATTTATAACAATTAAAAAAGAAACTATATTACAACCTATCCTCTATGCTATAATAACCAAGCTTAAACTAAATAATTTAAAAGAAACGACTTTAATCTAATTAATTTACAAATTAGACTTACAATTTTATTAAAAAAACTAACTACAGTAACTACTAATAATCGATATCAAACTAAACCTACGTTAAATAGTTTAACCAAAAAACCAGGAAAACCCAACAAATAAACTTATTAATTGACAAATACAACGAAACCAATTTAGAATATACGAAACAGCAGGACCACTACAGACAAATAATCATACGACTGATAATACACTTTTTCTACGATAGTACCGAAGCGCTCGGCCGATACCCAACCAAATGAATGTAACGAAACCATAGCGCGATCTATTTCGATCCCAACGCCATCTATCGAGGATAAAGACAACTTGGATTATTTATTTATACTCCGTTCGGGCATTTTCTTTGTACTAAAAGTTTAATTATATTGATATTATTTTTTTCATACCTTTTTACTATTTATTTACTTTTTTCGATGAATTAAAACAATAACATGAACCGAAGTCGTGTAACGATCGACATAGAATTATCTATACTCCGTTAGAGCATTTTCTTTGTACTAAATGTTTTATTATATTGATATTATTTTTTTCATACCTTTTTACTATTTATTTACTTTTTTTCGATGAATTAAAACAATAACATGAACCGAAGTCGTGTAACGATCGACATAGAATTATTTATAAATAATTTATTTCTTATTTTTATTTTTTGATTTTTGAAATAAAAATATATCTATGTCCTTTCTAAGGTTCTAAACTATATCTGTACCAAATTTCAACCAAATCCGTCAAATAGTTGCGGAGATTAATGGTATAAGCATAGAATGTTCGACGTGATTCTTTAATTTGACATAACTTTTTTATTTATGAACCGATTGACATGAAACTAAATGTAAATTTAAGCATCCCACAATATATTCGTGAAAACCGCATCCAACTCGGATCAGCCGTTTCTGAGATTAGCGCGCACAGACGAACAGACAAACAGACAAACAGACAAACAGACAAACAGACAAACAGACAAACAGACAAAAAAAAGTTAATTACATTTTTGGGTTCGACATCGACATAACAATAACCCCTGCTATTTTTTTTATTTTTATTTTCAATGTACAGACAGCACTTTTCTACGATTTTATTATATGTATATAGATGCATTGATTATTGAACCTTAATAATTCGATAAACTGATTAGATATGGACTTAAGCATTCTTTGAAGTGTGAGGTACTTTATTTAACTGGATAGGGATTCAAATATTTAGTTTTTAAAATTAATGAAACTCCGGTATTGCCGCAATTTATACACAATGGTTTCTGTACATTTTGCAGGGCTAATCGACAGCTGGTGAAGTAATTCACAAAAAAAACGCGATATGGTAGTGTTATAAAGTTTTGACGAAATATTAAAAATAATACTTAGTTTTTTAATTATCTTTTCGAAATAATATTGTGTATGTATGATTGTACGACTAGAAGGGGGAAGCCCCCCTCCCCTTCTAGTCAATAATCATAATACGATATTTTACCTGCCCTATCTGGAAAACCTCTCCACGCCACTGACGTTCTTATCAAACATAACGGCTATTGACGAGGGTTCTTACCCAGCTGTGATTCATATTGGGTAAGTTGTATATAAACAGTCACAAGCTCTGCCCGTCAGTATTCAAGGAGCCGGCAACATGTGGAAGTGTGCAGTACTACTGTCTGTCTGCTGCCTGGGCTTGGCTGCAGCTCAGGGACTGTCTGACCACGTTGATACACAGCCTTCGCATCGTCCACGTGAGTTTTTGGAATATAATTTTATTTTCTTTAAATTTTAGATTATTTTATTAGTATGCCTTCTCATTTCGCTATGCGTAGTGGAAACGAACTATGCTAGATCAGTATCAACCAAAAAAGGTTGAAAGTAGTATGAAACCTACTACAAAGAGAAGTAAAGAGAAAATAATTATCGGAAAAAAATTATATATAGAATAGAATCAGGTGTTACTTTGCGGAAATTCATGCTACACTAACAATACATTAGATTTTTTAGTTTTAAAACTAAAAATAGAAAAAATTAAGTGAATGTTTTTTATCAATCAGTACCTAATATGAAGCTTTTCTTGTTTCAGCATGTGGCAAAAACGAATATTTCGAAAACTGTACCTTTGAATGTCCACCGGAGAAGACTTGTGCAAATCGTTTACTCCATGTGTATTGTGCTGATGTTGAAATGCCTTGTATCCCCCAATGTGTATGTAAAGCGGGTTACTACAGAAACGTTGCAGGTGGTGAATGCATCCCAGAAGCTGAATGTGGTAAGAGTTCGATGTATTACTGAAAATTAAACCATAAAAATGTGCCCAAAATATTCCACTGAAGCATACATACTTTTGATACAGTTCCTAGTAATTGCATCAGGCTGTGTAATACGGTTACATTCGATGAAATGGTATGTTAAATTAGATTACATTTAAACTTATTAATTACTAGCTAATTCCGCGCGGTTTCACCCGCTCTGCTTGGCTCCTATTGATCATAGCGTGATGTTTTATAGCCTATAGCCTTCCTCGATTAATGCACTATTCAACACAAAAATAATTATTCAAATCGGACCAGTAGTTCTGGAGATTAGCGCGTTCAAACAAACAAACAATCAAACAAACTCTTCAGCTTTATAATATTAGTATAGATAGATTCACCTCTAGAAGTGTGTGTGCTTAATTGAATTTTGAACTCAAAGATGTAGGGATTGTAAGACATGCATCAAAAAGCTTGGGCGTTCCACAGGGGTCTATTTTGGGTCCATCGTTTTTAATAAATGTTCAATTGTGACTTTCATCGACATGCTGCTGACTTAAAAAATAGTTACGAATAAGGAACCACCCAGATCATAAGAAAGTCTAGTTAGATAGAAACATCTGATAATATCATGAATAATAAGTTAAAATCTCGACCAAAGACTGCCTTTTCGGCCGAGTAGTCGCAAGTGCGACCACTGGGCAAGGAGTCTCGGGTTTGATCCCCGGTCGGGCAAAGTATAACTGGGCTTTTTCGGCTTTTTGAAAATATCTCAGTTATAGCACTGAATCTGGAATAGTGCCAAAAAATAAAAAGTAAAATGAAGTAAGCTTCAAAATAAAGAAATTTTAAGCTGTTCTTATAAATGCTATAAAATCGTGATAATATGTGTATTTCTAGGACCGGCGTTTCTAGAACCCTTGTTTGGATGAGAGCTGCGATGCACGATGCAATGGGCAGTCTCAACCTCAACCAGGATGTGTTTGCAAAGAAGGATTCTAAAAGCTGTATAACTTTATTTGTTTTCCGAAATGCTTTTGTCCTAATATGTTGGACTCACCTGAATGTAAAATATAATCAAAATAGTGTAGTAGATGTTTTGTTTCTGTACTTAATTACATAGAATGTTAAAAAAAATACTTTATTTCTATTTAAATATAATAATGACTGAATACGAATACAGGTCTCGTTACATTTAGAAGAGTATTCAATAAAAAAAATAAGGAATTAAAATGTTTTGATGAATTTGTTGTTACTTAGAATCTTTATTTTATCTAAATCTCTGTTTTAATATCTTAAAATTAAAATTTATTTTTATATCATTGTTGTTTATTATTTCATTTTTTTTTGTTTCGACTAAAGGTTAGTGATTTCATTCATTAAATTTATTGAAATCGTTGATATTACTCTTGAACAATTTTATTTAGGTAAGAAACATGAGTTTACTTATTTTATATTTAAGATTTCAGGACGCTTCGTCACAAAATTAAAATGTAGCCTGTATCACGTATGTATCATTATCGTCGTGTATGAAAAAAATATTGAAAGAATACTCGTAAAAGTATCATATAAGTAATTTACGAAAACAAATGAAAGTTAAAAAAATGTCAATCATATAAAACGTTGCCAAGACAAGACCAATTATAAGATCGTACTGTCAAAATGTAATCAGATCTTATGTAGTGCCTAGTTTTAACCAAATATTGCCAATTCTAAATCTATACCTAAGTCCTATCTTACTCTTTAATTGAGGTAAAATACTACAGCAGTACCGTAGCTCGGCTGTAAGAAATAACCTATACTGGATCCTCATATATTTTCGAACTGAAAAATCTATTTAATGTTTGTTACTCTTCTGTTTTACAATTCACAGGATGAACATATAGTACACAAAGTTCATTTTACTCTGTCCATGTACGTTTTCGTAAGTTGTAACCGTGCTCGATAGATGGCGTTGTACAATTTCATAGTTTGGCTGAATCGCGCTATGGTTTCGTTACACGAGTTTAGTTAGGGTAGACGCGCTGCAGTTGATCAGTATACAGGGTAGTTATGTAAGTTATAAGTCTGATTAAGTAAGTTGTAAGATATTTACGATGAAGATTATAGAATAGTAAAGTCAATGAATTTTTTTGATAACTCGTAGTCGAGAGACTAACGAGTTTTATAAATCATTATACATACTTTACTTTACATTTTAAATCCCAAAGGTGGAGTATTAGATGACCTACGTTATTTCCATTTACTTTTAGTACATTCGCTGTCAAAATTATTACAAAACCTTTGGTTCGATCTCGATTTTTTAAGGGAAACTATACAGCTATGTCAAACATTGATACCGACGTATAACCTCCAAAATTGATTTCGAGAAATTAATTCTCTCCCTAGCTAAGTAGTTGTCTTGGTATATATTTTTAAATAATAATAACCGGCTTTATGTATGTGACTAAGTTAAACAAACTGACTGCGTAGCATCAACTCTACATTATATTAGTGGAATCTAAATCTTAGCAATTTTGCAACGTCACGCCTTTTATTCCTGAAGCGGTAGGCAGGATGTACGTTACGGTGCGTAATGCCGCTATACAATGTACTTTTCACTATTTGTGTTATAAGTCCCATGTAATAGAGGGTGAACCTATTGCCATATACTGGGCACAATTCCATACTCCGTGCTACTACTGAGAATATTTCGAAAAACCGATAAATGTCCAGTAATACTTTGCTCGCCTCGGGAATCGAACCCGAGACCCCTAGTCTGACAGTTGTGTCCATTCGACCAACGAGGCAGTCAGTTTATACTTAATTTTGTTATATAAAAGACCCTATTGATACCTACTAGAGCAGGGAGCCTACTCCGGTTCTCAAATCCGAAGTTTTGTTTAATCTTCGGCCGTAGGTT
Source organism: Spodoptera frugiperda (assembly GCF_023101765.2). Classification (NCBI taxonomy): domain Eukaryota; kingdom Metazoa; phylum Arthropoda; class Insecta; order Lepidoptera; family Noctuidae; genus Spodoptera; species Spodoptera frugiperda. The sequence continues at coordinate 10,675,173 of NC_064231.1, read as the reverse complement.
TTATTGACTTACTAATAGAATTTATTTATCTTCATTTCATTCGTTCATTTTTGTTCACAAAAGTTCGCAATAAATAGAATTGCGAAACTTCGCAGATTGCAAACTAATGCAATCTGCGAAGTTTCGGACGAAACTTCGTTTTTCGTTGAATTAGAGTAGGTCCCCAGGTTATATATAAACACACAATCTCCGCGTGTCAATACTCGAGGAGCCGGCGACATGTGGAGGTGTGTTGTACTGCTGTCTGTCTGTTGTGTGGGACTAGTTGTGGCTAATGTTAATATGGGTGAGTTTTTCTCCCAATCTACAACCTCGTATTATTTATGTTAGACTAGCTAACCCAGCAAACTTCTTACATTTTAAATCTTCTCTGAACTTCCACGTATAGTTCAAAACGAAAATTAGCCCAATTGGCATTCACAATTTGTGTTATAAGTCCCATGTAATAAGGCGTGAGCCTATTGCCGGGCACAATTCTAGACTCCATGTTACTACTGAGAAATTTTCGATTATCCGAAAAAAACCCAGCAATACTTTGCCCGACCCTGGAATTGAACCCGAGACCCTTTGCCCGGCAGTCGCACTTGCAACCACTTGACCAACCAGGCAGTCCATTTTTATATGTATAGAAGATTATACTCGGCATCCCTCTTTTCAGATTGTGGACCAAATGAAACCTTTAACGAATGTGTAGATGAATGCCCCCCAGAAAAGACCTGTGACACTCGTCAAGTATATGTCGGTTGTTTAGCAATCGTAAGACCCTGTTACCCGAAATGTGTATGTAAAGAGGGTTACTACAGGAAGACTGAAGGTGGGGAGTGTATATCAGACGAAGAATGTGGTAAGTGGTCTCTGTTTATGTATTATCTAGTAGTTTTTTTTTGCATTATCTAGTAGATTCTTTTTTACCTGCAATCCATAGCAAAATACTTTTTTTATGGTTGTAAGCCCATGGTAAATAACTAGACGGATCCTGATGGTAATTTCAACTCGTCGCCTATGGACACCCAAAACACCAGAGGCGATAAAAGTGTGTTGCCTTTTGGGGGTTAGAAATTTAGACCCCTTGTTGGGGAATCGGGGATTGGGCAGATTGGCCAACATGGGGGTAATTACCTAGTAACTTCACTCACACATTACGCAAGCCGTTAAACGACTCACGTCGGGTTTCTGTGAAGCCGTATCACTCCGATCGAGCCGTCGCCCATCCATGCCGAAGCATGGCGCTCCCACGCTTAAACACATGTATTTATTTATTGGTAAAAAAAAACATGCAAAATTTTACAGCTTAAGTCATACATTATACAGTTAAAGTGATATAAAATCCTTCACATCATGTAATTACTTATTGCGTAACCTTGAACTTTACATTACTAAACCTGCACACAAACACACGTAACTAATTGCTTTATGACTGTTTGTTTGTCTAGGACCGGCTTGTGGTGAAAACGAGGAGTATACGGAGTGCGCAAACCCTTGTATAGACGACAGCTGCGCTGCAATGGGGAGTCTGAAACCCAACTGTACTGAGCCCTGTGTACCGGGATGTGTTTGCAAAGAAGGGTTCTTTAGACTGTACGAGTACTGGCCGTGTTTCCCTAGATGTTATTGTCATGAGATGCGAGATGCACCCGAATGTAGAAGCTAGTTAAATTAAGCCTGTCAGTATTGGAGATATTTATTAGTTATATTGTTTGTTAGTTCTAATGATGTTAAGACAAATAAATATAGAACTGTTAATTAGTTTGAAATATTAAATGACTTCCTACTGGTTTTCTTGTTTTATTTACCAATTACTTTGCCATTACATAAAAGTCTATATCTTGACTACATAAATAGGATCATCTAAATCTCTACAACTAATAACTTAACAAACATCAACAAGAAGCAAATCAAAACAACTTGACTTTTTGCAAAAATGACGTCATATTATAAATCACGTTGAGCTGTACTTCAACTTGCTCTAGTGTGCTAGATCAAGTTTTATATTGATAAATATAAACAGACACAAGTCGGGAACGTCAATACTGGAGGAGCCGGCAACATGTGGAGGTGTGCAGTACTGCTGTCTGTCTGTTGTGTTGGACTAGCTGTGACTAGGGGATTATTGGACGACGTTCATTCAGATTCAGATCAAAATATGGGTGAGTATAATCACGTGTCGAAATTCTATAATTGTATTCTGTCTATAATTGACACAAACACATGATCTTGTGTCTTCATCTTGTCTTCATTAATGTTGGTGCTTATTCTGTTGACGTGCCTTATAATAATGAATAAATAAATAATATTTTCTATGAGATTAGAGGGAAATTGAGCAGATGGATAAGCTGATGCCGTAAGCGATAATCGCTACCCACAATTATATTACACATGCTAGCGGTATTTTGGGGCATCCCCCAAGATTGGATATCCGCGTAACCTCACGCGGCGAAACACAACGCAACTATTGTTCTATTATTTTTTTATTTTGATTGTTATTTATATTCATTCCGTTTTTTCCAGACTGTGGGCTAAACGAATACTTTGAACGATGCTTTAACGATTGTGCTCCTGAACAGACCTGTGATACTCGTAAAATAGAACAATTGTGTCCAGCTGTTGTGAGGCCTTGTGTGTCAAAATGTATATGTAAAGAGGGTTACTATAGAAAGAATACTGGTGGTGAATGTATACCAGAAGAAGAGTGTGGTAAGTGATTTGTATTAATAACGATAGGGTTTTTTAAGGGGGATAATCATCCATCGTTTTCTCTCGCCTTGGGCGAGGTGAGAGGGATTATTAGACTAATAACGATAGGGTAGATAGATTTTCAATAGTAGCGTTTAATGTCCGTTTTGTAGATTATTTTAAAATATTAGAAATATTTTTTATTTTCCTAAGGAAACAAATAACGATATATTATATCGATTTGAAATATCGCATAATGTTACTTTTTATACTTAGAAATGACGTATTTGCTCCCACTGCTAAACTTTGATTCGTTTTATCTAAGTATTGTTATCTTATATGTGACTAATATTTTTTCCTAACTGACAGGGGGGGACTAACGGACAGGGTATAAAAATTAAGCATCTAAATAGATCATCCATATTTATTGTAATAAGTGCATTTATTTTTCGAAGTTAAAAGTTTCACCTTCAACTTTGACAAACATATACTCAGTTATAAAATTGTTTGTTGATTTCCAGGACCAGCTTGTCGTGAAGGCGAAGTATATAAGGAGTGCAGAGACCCTTGTGTGAACGACAGCTGCGAAGCAATGGGCAGTCTGAAACCGAACTGCACCAGCCCTGTGCCTTGTGAACCGGGATGTGTGTGCGCAGAAGGATCCTATAGGCTCTATGAATATCTTCCATGTGTTCCAAAATGCTATTGTCATAATTTAAAAGATTCATCTGAATGTAAAAATTAGATTAAATGTATGTACTCGTACATAGTTGTTTTATTTTAGAATTAACTAAACTACCTCCCATTAAAGCCGTGGCAGAATAATTTTAGAACACCTTATATATTAAACGTGTTTGCACAGCTAGGGTCCAGGGGGATTACCTCTTACCTGTTTAATAAACAGCTATTGACTGCCGGTCTTTTATTTATTTTTTGTTATGATTGTTTCTTTGTTACTTTTGAAGTACTTACGATCTTGTTTATATATTTTTTATAAACATAATAAATGTTTAAGTTGGAGGTTATTGGAGGAACCTATTTAATAGGTATTTGAAGACACCCAAGTTGTACCCACTTTTTTATAAGGGGGTGTGGGGAATCATCCAATGACTTTTCCCGCCTTGGGAGAGGCGAGAGGTAGTGTCACTCACACTGACTAAACACCACTCCGTTCCTACTCCTGCTTTTCAAGCCGGAGCCCCGGTAAACCCGATAGGTAGTTTGCAGCTTTGGATCAGGAGGTTGTACCGCTCTAGAAATAGACTGATAAACAGTTTCTCTTCATAGAGGAAACTCTATGAAGAAAAATTCTTCTTGCTCTTAATTCTTCTTTTTGCTCTTAATTCTTCATGCTCTAAAGCGTTATGCTTTGAGTTATATATCAAGCGAAAGCTTGAGAATATAATAACGCTTCGTACGAATGGGCGAACTATCTCCCTTAAAATTCCACTTAGTCTAATGGTGAGATGATTTCACTTGTAATAACGTCAGAAAGTAAAAAATCACTTTGGTATCTACTAGAGCAGGTAATATATAAATATATACTCACAATCACAAACCGAGTACATCAGTTCTTGAGGAGCCGGCAACATGTGGAGGTGTGCAGTACTGCTGTCTGTCTATTGTGTGGGATTAGCTACGGGACAGGAATCTGACATCGATTCTGATCTGTTGTCAATATTTAATTTGGGTGAGTTTCCATTGGTTCATCATACTCTTGTTTATCCTAGCGATATTTTAATATATTTGAAGAAAGGAAAAGGCCTTTCCGTCTACATATATCTATGCTAATTAAAAGTATGACAAATATGAGCAAATTAATTATTAAGATCTATTAACAAAATTCTATTCAATAGCAATGTTGTCTGTGTACCTATACTATGGTTTATTTTGGAATGTAAATAATAATTAATGTCTTCTATATGATTGACAGATTTTCGTTTAGGAATTTAGGGGGAAATTTACGAATTATGAATTTTATTCCTTTTTCAGATTGCGGAACAAACGAATATTTGGACCAATGTAAACATGAATGTCCACCAGAGAAGACTTGTGAAACTCGTAAAATTGATATAAATTGTCCAGAAGAATTAATGGCTTGTATTCCAAAATGTGTGTGTAAAGATGGTTACTACAGGAAGACCGAGGGAGGCGAGTGTATACCAGAAGAAGAGTGTGGTAAGCGACACACGTGAATACATTTCAGAAACGCTCAAGATTTAAATTTTCTTTTGAAATCAGGAATCATAAATTTGACGAACTATTAGTCATAAGACAGGTATGCTTTTACTAACTAGAAATGCAGTAATTTTGAGAACTTAAGACTCTCAGAACTATTCTTTTACTTTACAAAAAATCTTAAATTTATGAAGTAAAAATTAATGCTGACGGTACATAACATAAGAAGGGGATGAAATCGTAGGCCAGCGCCAGACTAATAAGTTTTTAATAGGTTTTAATGTGTACAATATTGAGATTCAAGTTTTTGCATGAAAGTTTTTTTCATTTCTAGGACCGGCTTGTGGTGAAAACGAGGAGTATACGGAGTGCGCAAACCCTTGTATAGACGACAGCTGCGCTGCAATGGGGAGTCTGAAACCCAACTGTACTGAGCCCTGTGTACCGGGATGTGTTTGCAAGAAAGATAACTTTAGGCAAAATGAATACTATCCATGTTGGCCCAAATGTTATTGTGCGGAACATCGAGATTCTCCCGAATGTAAATAGAACTAGGATTAATTTAAGATTTTATTTGGAACGTCACCGCAACTACGTACTTACTATGAGCAAAATGGCAGTCAAGTCAAATTGAGTAGGTATACTAAGTTTCCTATTTCTTCGATTGGTTAGCTTTTATTTGTTATTTGATACATAGAATTTATGTGAGATAAATAGATAGCTTTAAATAAATTGTTCTATTCTGTATTGTCGTTTTATTGTTTTATTGCATAGTTCTTGTTTTATGTCCTTAATAAAATAAAAATGTAAGCAAATAAATATGTAAATGACAATAGAAGTGAGATAACGATTTTTATGTTATGTACATATTTTCTTACGGTAGTGTTTTTATTTGTATTGCTATCGAGATAAGAACCTGTCAATAAGGGAAATGAATTAGGACCTTGCAGCTACAACCATTGATTTTATATTTCTGTGGCTACAATCGATGAGTGAATTATTTGTTTAGTAAAAATATTAAAGTTCAAGTTTGTTTGAAGATTATTACAAATATTTATACTTAATTATTGAATAATTTTATTGAAATACTTATGTAGGTTAATAAACAGAATCTATTAGGAGAAACCTGCTGATTTATTATATAAAAAAAATAAACAGAAAAACATTAATAACTTGTATTGTTTGGTAAGACCACTAAGTAAATATTTAAATAACATAATTGGCATGACGCTATTAACTGTGTGGGTTAATATTTACTTCTACTTCCGATGTCTAGGTACCTTTTAGTACTTTTATTCATTAGGAGTATGAATGAAACAAAAAATATAACTACACCAAAATATACGTTTATTCATTACAGGTTTTAAATATCTTCATCTGCCTTTTTTCATCATAAAATAGATTACAGATTACAAAAGTCAAAAAAAAGTCAAAAAACGGCGCCACTGTCGCTTTAGGACGTCCTTCCTCATTTTTGCTTCAATTAGTTCCAATTTCGTCCACCGAAGATCTCTTGGCGTTTGTTTCTCAATTCAAAGTCTTGGCTTTTTTGGCCATGCATTCAGGGGCATTGACGAGTTCGGGACATTCGCACAGGGGTACACAGGATGTGTTCGTTCCTTTGCGTAGGTATCCGGGCTTACAAGCGCATCCCTTCTCTGCGCAGGCTGGTTTGTCGTAACAGTCGTAAAAGGCAACGATTGAGAAGCAGATTTCTGGTGGACATGTTTGTTTGCAGTCTGTGTATACTTCGTTTTCACCTTTACAGATCGGTGTTGGTTCTGGAAAGAGGGTTTTTTAGTTAAACTTGTGGAGCGTGAGATGCTATTTTTATGGGCGGAGTGGAGTAACAGTAGTGTTTTTAATTTAATAAGTTTATAGACTTTATCTTTTTTTGTAATATTAATGTTTTATGAGTTTTATTGTTCTTTTAAAAGTAGTTCAAAATAAACATCTGCATATTGAGAGGTTGAAATTACTGATATGACCTTCCAACAAATAATGGTTAGACGGCATAGGTAGTAATTTTAGAGTGTCTATATGAGTCTGTAGCCTTAGTACGAGTTTGTTTTACGTTAAAACGCAAATCAAACTCGTACTAAGGCTACAGTTTTACCTTTATTCAAGCCAGCCAACCAAAACGCCGAACGGTAAAGGTACTGTAATAGTTTCATTAAATAAGCGAAAGACAAGGTAGTAATCAATTGCATTCAGTGCTTAAATATTTATTTAATAACAGTACACAATTTTGATTAATTCTAAAAATTCAAACAAGTAACTAACTCCATTTATGGTTGTATAAAAATTCTGGCAGTGACAAGACATTTTTCTTATTTTCCTCTTGATTCCTAAGATTTATTTTCACAATCTGGAGAATGTTTCATTTCAGGACATTGACAGATAGGTACACAAGGGGAATCCAAGGATTTCCTTAAAAATCCTGGCTTGCAGACGCAGCCATTTCGACAAGGTTCGCTGCCATCACAGCTGAACCTGGCCACGAGGGAGAAACAAGTTTCTGGTGGGCAGGACCTTTTACAAGTCGTATATACTTCGTTGGGACCAGCGCATTTGGGTTCTGAAAGAGAGAAGGAATTACATTACTTTTCAATAAAAAACAAAACAATTAAAGAAAAATTACATTTGATTAATTCACCAATTTCTAAAAAATCTTACTAAAATGTTTGGAAGGCGATTACATTAAGCTTCAGTACGTGAATGATGTTAATATAAGAAAGCAAGTACCTAATAAGTACCTAATATCTACTCTACAATCTACTTAGATATTATTTAATCATGCATATTTCAAACATTTTTGAGGTGTAATATAATAATTTTAATTAATTAAATAAAACATTGTTACTTTATTTACGACAAATTATGCAGTAGTAAGGTAAACTACAAAAAAGCCCAGTATTTTTATCCGTAATGGTAGATTTTACAATCCTCGGATGTACGACGGACAACACAGATGATTGCCGGGGTTTTTTTTCATCACATTTAAAATTTATTGTCTATCTAGTAAATTTATCAACAATTAAAATTGATCGTGATTTAGTAGTGACAATACTGTTTTTTTTTTTTTATAAAAACTGCATTTCCATGCAAAAAAATATGTAGATTTTTTTATTATATATTTAATATTAATAGTTATGTTTAGGGTTTATTAATTTATTATTTCAGTATGTCTCACGAGAGTGATAACAAAAAAAAACTGGTAGTATTATTTTTAGAGAGTAATAGCGTAGGTATATATAAATATAGGTATAGCTGTATAAACAAAGGAAACAAAATAAAATAATATAATTATATTTATTAAAGTATTCATTTATAATGTGGTACAAAAATATATAAAGTATATAGTATGAGTATAATTTTGGTGCAAATATTAATCTCAATCTTCTTGATTATTTCTTCAGGTACGCTACGAAGGTACAGCTCTTTTTATAGTTGTGTAGTTTTAGTAGTATATTTATGTATTATTCACTCGAATACTACATCTTTATAGTATGGTATACTGATTATCTCTTCTGATTTGTCTACAGCTCCAAATGGTTCTGTAAGAAAAAAAACATAAGTTACATAAAGCGTAAAAGTTACATTATAAGTTACATAAAACGTAAAACTCGAACATCATTTCCAATTATGGTATTTAAGTTTTTTATAAAGATTGCCACGTAAGGAAAAGGGTTAAAATTGTATACAAGTGGAAGGTCAGAAATAGCACACCGGTTAAATCAAGATGGGCAACTAGGTTTAGACAAGTGTTATTAGACCTAGCTTGAATAATTTTTATTTTATTTGGGAAACAAACAGATATTTTATAATATAATAACATAGCCAACACTTAAAACAGTTTCTACACTGTTAATGTTATTGTATGCCTAATACCTTTTCGCCAAAGGTCGGCAACGCACTGCAGTTCCTTCGGTACTGCAGGTGTCCATAGCTGGCGCCGATTGCTTACCTCACTCTCTCACTTTTCTTATCTTGCTCTTACTTTACACACTCAGGTGATCAGTCTAGTAGTTCACCAATAAATAAATAATGCTTACCACACTTCTCAATAGGCACACATTCATTCTTAGCGTTCCTGATGCGGCCATCTTTGCAGACACATTGGTTTTCACATGGTTCCGTGGGCGTGACACAAGAAACTGCCACGAACCGGTTTTGACAAGTTGTCACAGGTGGGCATGAGTGCAAACACAGCACTTCTTCATGCTTTCCACATTTTAATTCTTTACCTATAATGAGAATAATAGTATAATTAAACAACGTTTTTTTCTTTACCGCGTTAATATTTTTAAGACAGGTAATCCCTAAATCTTTCTCCTAAGTCTGAAAAATACTATGCTGAAAACTACATTAAATTTGGTTCAGCAAGATAATACATACAAGTTAAACTGAAAACTTCCTGTTATTGCTTACCAATATAAAATGCCACAATACAACTACCTTACCGGTAGTCTGGCTAAGTATTATTGGTCAAAGTTTTCGAAAATTCAAGTGACAATTCAGATTTACAGAGCCTGGAATGGAACCGATTTATAATAATAGCATTTCCATTTACATATTATTGTGTTTAGAAGCAAGCATATCATGCTACCTTTCCAATACCAATCTGTTGATTATAGATTGCTACATTACTAACTACCTCTAGTTATAGTTGTTACCAGTCATGCACATGGTAAAATTTTAGTAAATAAATAAATATGAACTTAGTAACTATCTACAATAGGTATATAATAACGTGGCAAAACACGTGTAGTATAGACTTAGTACTTCCCCAAGTGGAACATCAGTGAATCTTCTCATGTACTCGGGAAATACCGCGGACACACATTTTCCTACTAGGTACTAGCAACACTTACTGTTGTTTGGTTTTTCATTGTTGCACAAATTGCTGTTGTCATTATTTTTAAGTGATTACTAATCACTTGGTCTCTGTTTTGTTTTTAGGCTTGTAGAAAAAAATGTTTGGATAAATAAATAATGTTCTCAATCCGGTAGGAGAATACTCCTACAAAATTACAGAGATTACTCCATATAAGACCATATATTACAGAGAATACCATAGTAATTTATGCAATTCATAAACTGAGGTTTTTCTTTTGTGATGAATTGTTAAAATGTTTAAATATATTTTACTAAAAATACAATATTTTTTCAGTCGTTATTGTAGACAGCCTCGTTGGTTGAGTGGTCGCAAGTGCGACTGCGCCGGCACTGGTCTCAGGTTCGATTCCCGTGTCGGACAAAGTGTAACTGGGTAAATAAAATTTCTCCTGTCGTTACTGTGTTCTTCATTTGAATGAACGAATTTTGAATTAAGAATGTAGGTAACAAAAAAAGGCGCCAAACAGCCATTACCATATCTATAACTATTTGACATCTGTCATTAAAAAATAATCATCTGTTTTATATTTTTGTTCTTATTTCAAATGTACTTTTTTGGAAGATTTATGTGTTAAAAAAAAACTTGCCTTTAGTCGTATATGCGGCAGACAAGACGATACAGCAGGAAAACAACACGATGGACTTAAACATCTTGACGTCTGCTCACTCAACTGGTTTGAACACCAATGGAACATCAGCTAATGTTCTTTATTTATACCAGTTTCAGGGTTCACTGTGTTATCGATCAAATTGTTATAATAATAATATTGAAGTGTAATTATTTGCGCGGTAATTTCCTTCTAATAAGATCGAGTTTTTCAACAATAAAAAAAATGCTTTTGGAGTACGCAATATCGAAACAAAATAAAATTGTTACAGTATGTGTGATAGGCTTAAGTATTTAGGAATTTCACTCCTTTGATGAAACGTTCATTAATTTGTAAAGGTAAGTGTCCACAGGGCCACATCATATGCACCGGATGCATCGCATGTAACGGATTTTACTGTATCTTGTATAGAAACTGATACAACTGCGTCCACTGATCCGCTTCGTACGGAGCGCTCGTCGGCAGCGCCTACATGCAATGCTTACGGATTCATACGGAATACTGATGCCAAAAAACCAACCAAAAGTGAGGCGAAAAGGAATGTTAGACTCTTATTAACTAAAAACCATTAACCAAACACTCCGTTCCTACCCGCTAGGCAGTCCGCAGCTCCAGGTCGGCATCAGCCCCATCTGTATTTTGACTCAAACTTTTAGATAAATGATAAACGCTATACATAATACGCTGTTATAGATTTCTTTTGGTTATAGGATTTAGATCAAACTAACTCCAGTTGACCATCGGGTTATTTTGACACAAAAAACCCTAACATAAACGGTATACATATCTATTAAAAAGTTCTGTACGGAACTCACAACGTAGAGTCTATCCTACTTAGTCTATTTTTATTTCAAGTTCATACTTAACCAGTATAATAATATCAAAACAGGTTTTTGTATAAATATCACGTTTGATGTTATTCCCTCAACTCTAGCCTAGCTTTATAAGTCACGTGGGTTTATTTTTGTTTTTTGTTTACCTTGTTTTTTAGTATGTGTATATGAATAGATGACTTGTTACTGAGTTGTTAGCGGTATGGAACTTTTTTGTTATACAAGTGAAATCTTGTTATTTACTTTGGCAGAAGTATAATGATAAATCTTTATTTATTTTACTATTTATTTAAGTTTGGGATAGCCAGGATTAGGCATGAATGGGCCAGCTCGACCGGAGTGCCACCTCATAGAAAATCGCTGTGAAACAACGATTGTGTTGTGTTTCGTTGTGTGAGTGAGGTTATAAGAGTATTACCCCCAATCTTTGCAATCCCCGATTCCCAAACACTCCTTGAATTCCTAACCTCCAAAAGGCCGACAACGTACTTGTAACGCCACTGGTGTGTCGGGGTACATAAAGAAGTTATATGAACATTGACTCTACTCTGCATAAAGTGGTTCACAAATATGCACGATACGTCGCTTCATGCTACGATGCGTCTGCACGATACGATAATTGATAGCAATTGTTTTCATTGACAATTTTTATACAGAGTTTATAAATATTAATGGGTAAGTATTTTGATAGTAATAATTATAGTTGTGGTTAATTGTAGTGTGTAACATAGGTACTATAAATACTGATTACACTAATTGTAAAAAAAAATGTATGACAAGAGCACGGACCACGAGTCCGTGAGAATGACTCATTTATAAAAAAATCGTGATGTTATGGATGTAAAAAATATCATTAAGTTTTAATTTGATATTACTTTATAACATGCATACTTAAATAAAAAGAGAAAATGTTAAGGTTGTTTTGTTTAAAATGTCTATTAAAATTAGGCTATGCAAAATTTATTGTTTTATATTTTTTCCCATATCGCCACTTCATGTAGCAACGTAAGACGTCCGTTTTACCAACAAACAAAAAAAGAAATGCATTTACATACATATGTACATTATTTTTAAAAGAAATGTATTTACATATATTCCTTATTTTTAAAAGAAATGCATTTATATATTCATTCTTTTTAAAAGAAATGCATTTACTTCATATTTAGTTCGCAATAATAGATACAAAAATGTATTTAAACAGTTTAATTGTTTGTAGATACATAAATGAAACTATTGCAGTATAAATGTTCTGAGCAGTTGTGGTTTGTGTCATATTGTATAAGAACGTCAAGATGTGGAGATCTTTGGTGGTATCCTGCTGTGTTCTGATGTGTTGGGGATCGGGAATTCAAGCTGGTATGTAGTTGCATTTGTATGAGACGATTAAATGACTACCTTAAGCGTGGAAGAGCCATGCTTCGCCACGAATGGGCCGGCTCGACTGGAGTGATACCATGGCCTCATAGAAAACCGACGTGAAACAACGCTTGTGTTGTGTGAATGACGTTACCGGAGGCCTAATTGTCCAGTACCCAAAAAAGAGGTGTACATTACGGCACTTAATGCCGCAGTACAACATGCACCCCTTGTCATCATTTGCGTTTTAAATCCCATATAATAAAGCGTGAGCCTATTGCCATGGGCAGTCTCAGACTCCGAACTACTACTGAAATTATCGAAATCGTAAACATCGAAAAACCGAAAAACGCTCAGTACCTAATACTTTGCCCGACACACACGGAAATCAAACCCGATACCCCTAGTTTAGCAGTGGCACTTGCGACCCATCGACCAACGAGGCACTCATGAATTTTTTATAATCATGAAATGACGACGCCGTGCCGTATGCATCGTATGCATCAAACAACCTGTAAATAATAATGCATAAGTTAGGTATTGGACTCATTTCCTATTATATATGCAAAATAATACAAAAATGGTGGAAAAACAGGTGTCCGTGTTCATTAGTGCATTTCTAATTATATCTAGTAAATACAGTGGATAAAATAAAAATATATATTTTACATTTCACCAATTTATTAGTATGTATTTTTAGAAGGTATCTTAACTTCTTCTTATCGTAGACTAATTGGGCTACTTATTCAATTTGAATGAAACATAGGTAGCTGTATTCTCTTTCAAATGAAATTGACAGAGGTAATTTTTTGATAAGAATGAATTTATTTTTAACACTATTTATTGGTGCAGTTTCACTGTCATAGAATTAATTGTATGTTATATTTAATTTAATAATTGACTGCGCGGTTGGCGTGCGACGGGTTTTGATTCCCGCACGGAGCAACTCTTTATGTGACCCACAAATTGTTGTTCCGGTTCTAAGTGTCATGTATTTGTGAACTTGTATGTTTGTAAATGCACCCACTACACAGGAGAAAACCGTAGAGTGAGGCAATGTTACAAAAATCTAATCATTAAAATAAATTGATAGCAGGCCTTTAGAGGTTCAAACCATTGGTCTTAGATAATTTGCAAATAGGACAAAACAGACTTGAAAAGGTCGTCTTCATAAATTATTTCGCGTTTTTTTTCGCAGCGGTAATACAGTGTACTCGTCCAAACGAACATTATGCGTGTGGCAGTGCGTGCCAAACGACCTGTGCCAACCTGGGCACCACGTGCCCCATTGTCAACATTAGGTGCAATGACGCATGTTACTGTAATGACGGATACGCCAGGAACGCCAATGGGACCTGCATACCTATAGCGCAATGTAAGTATGATTTATACTTGTTTTTCTTTGCATTTTTCGATTAAAAACTATAGCGCTCTTAACTAATATTGCAAATATTTGCTTTATAGGTCCTATAAACTCAAGAACCACAATAAGTTCCCGAGCTGGTAAGTTTATATTTTTATTAATTGTTTATTTGCCGAGTTACTAACAAAGACATTGCATGAATTACGCCAGAGCTGATAATGGAACCTGAATACACATATCACAACGTACATTATGTATGACTTGTTTTAGTTATTGCCAATTTTCACTACCTTTTTAATGTACTTAAGGATTTCTATGCAAAATTAGTGTAAACAACAAAATATTTGGTTCACAGGAACACAAAATTCTGTAACAACAACTCAGCGGCCTTGTAAGTAATTTATTGCTAATTGAAGTACGATTATTGCGAAGTTTATATTAATAAGATTTTAAATTTAGTTTGACATAATATTTTTATATTAACAGTAATACAGTGTACTCGTCCAAACGAGCACTACGAGTGTGGCAGTGCGTGCCAAACGACTTGTGCCAACCTGGGCACCACGTGCCCCATTGTCAACATTAGGTGCAATGACGCATGTTACTGTAATGACGGATACGCCAGAGACGCCAATGGAACCTGCATACCTATAGCGCAATGTAAGTATAATTTCTACTTGATTTTCTTTGCCTTTTTCGATGGAAAACTAATGCGCTTTTAACTAATATTGCAAGTATTTGCTTTACAGGTCCTATAAACTCGAGAACCACAACAGCTTCTCGATCTGGTAAGTTTATATTTTTATTAATTGTTTATTTGCCGATGTACTACCAAGACATTGCATGAATTACGTCAGAGCTGATAATGAAACCTGAATACATATGACACATCGTACATCATGTATGACTTGTTTAAGTTATTGCCAATTTTCACTGCCTTTTTACATTACTTAAGGCTTTCCATGCAAAATTAGTGTAAACAACAAAATATTTGGTTCACAGGAACACAAAATTCGGTAACAACAACTCAGCGGCCTTGTAAGTAATTTATTATCTAATAAATAATTGAAGGTAGATTATTGCGAAGTTTATATTAATGAGATTTTGAACTTAGTTTGATATAATATTTTTATATTAACAGTAATACAGTGTACTCGTCCAAATGAGCACTACGAGTGTGGCAGTGCGTGCCAAACGACTTGTGCCAACCTGGGCACCACGTGCCCCATTGTCAACATTAGGTGCAATGACGCATGTTACTGTAATGACGGATACGCCAGGAACGCCAATGGGACCTGCATACCTATATCACAATGTAAGTATCATGTCTAGTTGATTTTCTTTGCCTTTTCCGATGGAAAACTAATGCGCTCTTAACTAATATTGCAAGTATTTGCTTTGCAGGTCCTATAAACTCGAGAACCACAATAAGTTCACGATCTGGTAAGTTTATATTTTTATTAATTGTTAATTTGCCGAGTTAATAACAAAGACATTGCATGAATTACGCCAGAGCTGATAATGGAACCTGAATATACATAACACAACGTAAATTATGTGTGACTTGTTTAAGTTATTGCCAATTTTCACTGCCTTTTTACATTACTTAAGGGTTTCTATGCAAAATTATTGTAAACGACAAAATATTTGATTCACAGGAACACAAAATTCGGTAACAACAACTCAGCGGCCTTGTAAGTAATTTATTGATTATTGAAGTACGATTATTGCGAAGTTTATATTAATAACAATTTTTATTTGGTTTGACAAAATATTTTATATTAACAGTAATACAGTGTACTCGTCCAAACGAACACTACGAGTGTGGCAGTGCGTGCCAAACGACTTGTGCCAACCTGGGCACCACGTGCCCCATCGTCAACATTAGGTGCAATGACGCATGTTACTGTAATGACGGATACGCCAGAAACGCCAATGGGACCTGCATACCTATAGCGCAATGTACGTGCCTTAAATTATGTTTCAAATAACGATACATTCAAAATTTTTATATTTTACCTAAATATTTGGGCATTTCATTAACTAAATTAGTAGTCTCCAGCCGGTATTTGTCAGTGTTCTGTTAAACAAAAGATTTGGTTAATAGAGAGAGAGTTAATAGTGATTGATTAAATAGAGATAGAGAGAAGATTTGTTTAATTGCAACAGAAAATTTAATTTGATATTTTATAAAATAAGTAATGTATTTATTAATGACAACATCAACACTTTGGTCCACAGGTCCATCAAACTCTCGGACAACTGCCCAGTCTAGTAAGTGACCTACTTCATTTAACGATTATAGTACAGTTGTATAGTTTTACTATTTTATGTATGATTCCGAATTTTATACTTCACACTTCACATTATATTTGTACACCTTCTGACATGACATAGCGCTCTCTTACCAAGCGTATTATGATCTGTAATTATTGACCTATGTTAACAAATAAACTATTATGATTCTGATTATGACAACACATAATTTTGTTTTATTCTGTAGACTACCTACTCTTACACTTACAAGACGAAGTTATTATATTATTAAAACACCTTCCACTAGTTTAAACTGTGTTCTATCTAAGTAATTATAATTTCTGAATACACCTTAGCTCCCATAAGCGGCAACACCACTGCTCATGACTACACTTTTATGTATTGGACACCTACAGTATTTTACACAAATAAATAGATTTGGTAAGTTTTGTCTCGTTTTATATCGTTATATCATAAGATTATTATCACTCTTAACACATTATATGCCATGGGGGCAAAAACAGATTTTTGTTGGCAGTCAAAGTCTTACTAGGATAGCGTTTATACATCTACTCGCCCAGTAAAGCATATCAAACGTATAATATCTCATAACGTATCATATATCATAAATCTTCATTCATTGTTAAATAAAAAAATACTTTTCATTGTCATTCACATTCACATTTCCACATTCCACTCATTTCTATTGTTTTTCTACCGTGTATATGAACTATTCAGTTGACGAGATCTTTTCTTTTAGTTCAAGAGTTCATTAATGATCACAAGACACCGTGTGTTGTGGTTGTTTATCGGAGTTATAAGTAATATTATGATATAATATCACATGTGTTCTAATTTTTATTGAAAGTATTATATTTTAGAGCATCAAAATGGCAGCGAAGTTGATTATTATTCTTATTTTAATGAACGTGAACGTAATTTATTCAAAATCTGGAAAACGGCCGTGTAGACGTCCGAATGAGCATTTTGAGTGTGGCAGTGTTTGTCAAAAAACTTGTGCCTCGTTGGGCGTCGAGTGCCCGATTCCCAACGTTAACTGCCATGAGGGTTGTTACTGTGATTCGGGCTTTGCCAGAAACGCCAAAGGGAAATGTATACCTATACCACTATGTATGTATAACGTATATTATATAACATGGCATTATAAAGAGTCTGTCTTTATTTTTATCAAGATTTTTGTTTGATTTCTTATTCTACATTTTTGTCTTTAAGTATTGTTTTTCTATTCGTCAATGCTTCTGTTTTCTTTCTACTTTTAAACCCTTAAAAGAAGTAATGCTAACAATAAATTGTTTAATCCTCAGGCCCAATAAATAGAGCAACTCCTGCGCCCCGTAAGTTATCGTTTAGATTTATACAATACGCTCATCTAGACGCGAAGTAATATTTTATAGTTGCCATTTTTTCTGATAAATGTTTACATGTCTTGCTTTTCCCAAAGGCACATGCCCTTAAGATGGATAGAACTTATGTTATTTATTCCATTGTGTTGACAAATATTGTTGATAAAAGCTACACTAGGGAGCAATGAAACGGAACCATCACTAGCATTTTTGTCATTTTAGACAACAGTCTATAACTTTAAAATAAATTATTCATTTACAATAAAATACTCTCATTTTTAAGGCAATTTAATTGCCTTTCATCCCGCATACGTTTTGATTTAATAAAATACTTGTGTCAAAAAATATTTATCAAGAAATGAAAGAGAAAAAACGCTAGTGGCGCCCGTTTCTTTGCTCCCAAATGTATAAACAAGTAATTTATTGCGTCTCATGTGTATAAAAAATACATGTTTTTCCTCATTCCACTGGCTGGTATTCAGATGCTCGGGGATCTACCTCAATGACGTAATTCCTTAACTAATGCTTGTTTAAGTATATATTATGTTTTTATTACACGTCTCGAATTAATAAGAGACCATCCGTGGTCACGAGACGTCGTGAGCTGTGATCATTAAGATTGTGAATTTACTTCTTAAAAACATGGCTTCAAAAATGACAGTGAATCTTTTCCTTCTTTTTGTAACAATAAGTGTAAATTATGTAACATCTGCAGAATTGAAATGTGAACATCAAAATGAACATTATGAGTGTGGCAGTGCTTGTCAAACGACTTGTGCCACGCTGGGTATGGTGTGCCCTATAGTCAACATTAGGTGTAATGATGCATGTTACTGTGATGAGGGATTCGCTAGAGATGATAATGGGATCTGCGTACCTGAAGGAGAATGTATGTATAATATATAGCTTTGATATCACTACATTACACTACATAATCACTACATATCACTACATAATCTGCTAACAATTCATTACAACTACAATTATCTACATCAATTACTTAATCTAGCCGCGGCTATACATCTCATAACGCCATAACTTAACCCAGTCCTTAGCAATTGTTTTCAGAACAAAACCGTTACTAGGGAATAGTTTATCCTAACCATTATATACATATGATCTAAGTATGGTAGTATTAAAGAGTATTAAAAGTATTAAGTAATAACAGAACATTAAAGAGTACTAAAACCTAAAAAAAGAGTACTAAAAAACAAATAAACACATAAGCCTGACTTATGACTTTAGTCAGAACAAGACGGGTTTTTGTGAAGGAACTATTATTTTTTTATTTGTAATTATGGATCGTCTCTTCGATGTTTATATTCATTGGCTACGATATTCAGGTTGTTTTTTACCAATGAATATTATCTTATAAACAGTAAAATGTTTGGTCGACAGGTTTCCAAACCACTCAATCACGTCCACAGAGAAACTCAGAAACTAACAAGCGTACTAAACATTGTAAGTTCATTTTATCTGCTTATAGACTAATATATCATCGTAATATGCTAGGTACCATTATTAAATTTCTTCATTTTAATATCTTTTATTCCTATTTAAAATGCCAAATGTACACATAATGTAAAGGGAGTGGATCTATTGGTCCAATGAAAGATTTGGATACATCACTGTGAATTTTGAAATTGAATATATACGAATAATCGATGCTTGATCATGATCACATGCTTTTTTCATACATCATTATTATTTAAATCTAGTTTTCAGAATGCCACGCAACGTACCTATAGCGGGTTCGATCCCCGCACGGGGCAACTCTTTGTGTCCACAAATTGTTGTGTCTGGTGGGTGTTATGTGTATGTTAAATTGTATGTTTGTAACTGCACCCACGATAAAGGAGGAAATCCTAGTGTGGGCCAACGTATTTTAGAGAAAAAACTTTTGACTAACTATTTCATTTGGTCCACAGGTAAAAAAAGCATTCGAAAACGTCGCGGAGATAAGGAACCAGGTAATTATTTTTGTTCTGTAAGGTCATGGCCAACTAATATTTTTTCCGAAGATCCTCTCTCGAATCCAGAAGGTAATTTAAGATTAATGTAATGTACTGCCAATGTAATTTTTCTACCAAGTTTCACTGACTGTGATCTTACGCCCGAATACGGAAATGCTACTCAATTTTAAGTTGCACTTAAATATCGTGCTATCTCTGTCATTTACAAAGAATTTGTAGGGTTGCAAACTATTCTTGAGCGAGTCTTAAAATTGAGTGACGTTTGAGTATTTGACCATTAAAATGACTTTTATTCTTTTAAAAATAGAATTAAGATACTGTCACACATTCTCTAAAATAGCATGCTCAAAGGCGTTATATGGAGCATGCTCAAAAATGTTTAATAATCGAACGCTTATTATTCGTAAATATCTTATTATTCTTAAATAAATAAATAAAGTAAAAATGCCCGAAATGAACACCTTTAGCCAGCTTTAATAACAGAGTGAATGACAGACTATTATTTATTTCTTTATTTATTGACATTTAACAGTGCCTTTAGCATCACAACCTGTCGTGGTTGGGTTGGGTCATATGTTTATTTATTTATAGAAATTTTTAACTATTATTAATTTTATAATTTACTTCCAAAGTTGTGATTATTAATTATGTTTTGGTAACGAAAGTGATACCGTATTGTTGTTCTTGAAACCGGAATGCAACAATTAGTCAAGTGTCTTATCAGTAAGCAGGTATCACTATAGTTGGCACTCAAGACACAACGACAAAACGATCTTGTTACATTTATTTTGCAATATTAACATTTTTAAGAACATGTCTGTATTTTGTGTAAAAAATTTAGTTAGCGAAAGTGATCACGGGTTAGATTCCTGTGTCAGCCATTTTTGATACTTTATAGTTTAAGTCTCTAGATTTTTGAAAGTATCAGTTGTAGCATTGACTTTGGTATTATTCCCGATGTATGCTAATAAATTAATACCCTATCATATTATATGGGACTTATATAACATAACAACATAACACAAAATAATAATCTAGGCGGTTTGCCTATTGCCATATATTGGGTACGATTCCAGACTTCATGCTACTACTGAGCAAAAAATGAAAAACCGAAAAACGCCCAGTAATCCTATGCCCGACCCGGGAATCGAACCCGAGACCCTTTGCCAGGCAGTCGCACTTGTGACCATTCGGTCAACGAGGCAGTTTAGTACAGTACATACTTATTTTTATTTTATTTTCCAGTACCCATCTGTCACGGGCAGTACGAAGTCTACACGGACTGTTACAAGGACTGTCCACCAAACACCTGCCTGTCTCTGGTGGCGAGGTTCAAATGTGATGGGTCGGAGCCCTGCAAGCAAGGATGCGTCTGCAAGCCAGGGTACCTGAGGCAGGAAGCCGGAACACCTTGTATACCGATACGAGATTGCAAGGAGATGCAAAATGTTCTACAATCCTAATTTAACGTTATACCAAAGATGTAATAAGTCAGCCATGTAATAATAAAGGTTTTATGTGTGTATATAATGGTTAAAATACTCTTAACAAGCACGGCTCCGGCAAGACGTTGTTTCAAATTGTGGCTACCGCTAACTGTCAGCGTGCTTACCACTCAAGGGACCGCGCGCTGGCCACCCGCCTTCGCCTTTTTGTATTGACGTTATAAAATATACCATACGATATACGATTTAAAGTTCAAATTTAAATGAGAGGTAATTGCTGGAGCCGTGCTCGCTAAGTGTGTTTTGGCCTGTTTTGACTTAATAAATGTATAATCTGTTAGGCAATGCCACTTATTTTTAAAGTATTAAGTTTACCATTGTATACTTGTACAAGAAGTGTAACATAAATAAATAATCAAAATAAAAAAGTTGTTCTTTATTTATTGTTGTTATCCTGTCCTGAAAACTATATAAAACATAGCTGCAGAATGTCTACCGAGTTACCGGGGCTATGGCTCGAAAAGTAGGAGTAAGAATGGCTTGGTACTTAGTCAGTAAGAATCTGACACTCCGTCTGACCTCACCCAAGACGGGAGAAGTAATTAGATGATTGATAGATGATTATTCCTCTCAATAAAAGCCCCGTCGTAGCCTTGTACCTATACGAACCTTTTAGGGAGAGGCTTTTATTCAGCAGTGGACGTCTTCCAGCTGATGAAGACTCTACAAATATATTTGCAATGTCACGCATTTTAATCCTGAATGCCGCTATACAATGTCAAAGCTATTATCTCAATTATATGTCATAAAGTCTAATTAAAACTGCAAACACTGCATTTCGTTATTTACTAATTAAACGCATGACAATCCACGACTCAAACCAGTATTTTTATTTCTACAATAATTTATTTATGAGGTTAACTTAGTCATTAACGAGAGCAGCTATCAAGTTTATTTAAGCAGTTTATATAAAGAAGAGTACAAATATATCATTGTTTACAATTTAAAGCATAACAATATACATAATGCAATTGCTTTTTTTTTGGTATGTATAAACTCGTAAACGAGCAGACGGATCACCTGATGATAAGCAGGTCGGCCTTGCCGGCCCTTTTGGAGGTTGGAAATTTAAGAGTTATTGGGGAATCGGAGATTGGGAAGATTGGGAAGGAGGGAATTGGGCATCCGGTAAACCCTCTCATACCAAGTAAGCGTTGTCACGGTTCACGTCGGCTTTCTGTGAAGCCGTGGTATAATTCTGGTCGAGTCGGCCCATTCATGCCGAAGCATGGCTCTCCCACACTTAAGTGTAACCAGAATTAGTTGCATAACTTAGTGTGGTAGATTTTTTAGGAAAGTAGAGTTTTAAAAGGCGTATTTGAATTTCTGAAGCTACGATACAAAAGCTTAATGACTTAAAGGATAAAGCCTAAGTGAAACTAAAACTAAAAGTGAAACTAAAACTATGGCTTACATGGAAAATTGAATGGACTCCGAATAGCAAAAATCAAAATAATTTATTTCAATTAGACCAAAAAAGCACTTTTGAACGTCAAACTAAATATTAAAAATGTGACTCTGTCTGTCAGTCCCCTAGTGAAGGTATTTGCTCTATCCGAAGTAAAGATTCTTGGGTTGAAACTTCATAGGTTCCCCTTTTTCTCAGGTTCACAATACAATTTTACAACACTCATTATACCAAAATTAAAACATACTTTAATAAAATAAAAAACACGATAGGTCAAGTACCGTATGAGTAAACATTTTGACTTTGATTAGTTCAATATCGTACTCAGAGACATTTAATAATTAACTGAAACTATTTCTTAGTGACGGTTTTGTTCCGTAAACAATTGATATTTAAGGGTTAAGTAATCAGTTAGTGACTTTGAATACGGCGGATAATCTAGACGTAAGTTTGTGACAGTAAAGCTGTTGTTTAAGTGTGGGAGAGCCATTTTTCGACACGAATGGACCACGATACCACGGCCTTATCGAAAACCAACGCCAAACAACGCTTGCGTTGTGTGTCGTTATGGGAGTGAGGTTACCGGAGGCCCAATTACCCCCTTTTCCAATACCCGATCCCCAACAACCCTTAAAAAGCTTACCCCCAAAAGGCCGGCAACGCACTTGCTACTGGTGTTTAAGGTGTCCTTGGGTGGCGGCGATTTCTTACTGTGGTAACCGATGTGAAACAACGCTTGTGTTATATTTGGTTGTGTGAGTGAGTTTATCGGAGACACTATTAGGCCCTTCCCAATACTCGATTCCCCAACAGCCCTTAAATTCATTACCCTCAAAAGGCCGGCAACGCACTTGCTACTAGTGTTTCAGGTGTCCTTGGGTGGCGGCGATTACTTACCATCAGGTGATCCGTCTGCTCGTTTACCGGCTTATTCCATAAAGAACTTGTTTTTCACCATAATTATGTAACACGTGTTACGTTTCTCAAAAGAATGCGTTAAAATGAATAGCCCTATACTAGTACAATTTCCTGAAATAGTTTCTTCCATTACACATCTAAGGAATGTTATTGATGGTGACAACAATAAACACATAGATAACAATAAATAATGTATGGTATTTATAATATTATAAACTCACTTTTGTAATAAAAAATCCTTTTCTCCTCAATCCATTGGATTGTATTCAATTTTCTATACGTAATTGTATATAAATGTATTTATATAGCTTTTCTCTGGAGGTAACGGGATCAGTCGTGGCTAGGATACATCGTGAGCTGAAGTCTTTTTAATATAATACATTAATCATATTTACACTGAAAGCATTATTAGTTTAAAGTTAAAACTCGGATTTAAAAATGACAGTGAAGTTTTTCCTCATTTTCCTCACAGTGCACGTATACTACAGTTTGTCATACTCGGTAGACTTGACATGTGACCGTGAACATGAGCACTACGAGTGTGGCAGTCCGTGCCAAACAACTTGCGCCACGCTGGGTATCGGGTGCCCGATTGGCAACAAGAGATGCGTGCAGACATGTTACTGCGATCAGGGATACGCCAGAAACGACTATGGGACCTGTGTACCTGAAGAACAATGTATGTATAGCAATGAAATCAAATACCGAATTCTATGATACCATAGAATTTTTATCTTGCGCAAAAGGTAAACGACATTGGTTGACTAGAGGTTATAAGAAACTGTATTTTTTCGCAGACACACATGCAATGCAATGGGTTTTCAGAACCATATTTTTATTCCATCAATAGTGTCAATCAGGACCATATTATTTTTTTCTATCAATAGTGTTTTCAATAATTCGTGAGACATACTAAATTAATTATTATGTTATCGGCTTACTCACGTAACTGTTTGACTAGGAACTCGACTAGTTTCAAGCCATGCTAGACAGTAGCAGAGCGATAATCGCCGCGTCGTGTGTCGTGGAATGCGGCTCTAGAATATGAGCCTCTAGCATGGCTTGAAACTAGTCGAGTTCCTCGTCAAACAGTTACGTAAGAAAGCCGATAACATAATAATTAATAAAGTGTTTTTAATGTTTATAACACTAGTAACCAGGTTTAGGAAAACTAAATTGTGTTAAAATGTAATATATTGCATAACCAGTTCATTTTTATTGTTTTTACAGGTCTTCTCACCACAACAACAGAGCGCAGTCGCAGGAAAAACTCGCAAAATAACAAACAGCGCCCTAAACATAGTAAGTTTATTGTATTCGTAACGAAGACCTAATTTTTCCAACGCACGAATTATCAAGAAGACTTCTCTATACAAAAACTGTCAGATGTCAACTTTATTGAAGGAATAAAAATTATCTTTTGATTGAAAAAGCTCTTATTTATTATACCTAATTATAGCCAAACCGTTAAGTATATATTTTATTCATAATTCATAACATGTAGGCACAGATAGGTACATTATGTAATTCAAAAGTAATATTACGGAAAGTGATTGAATTATCTACGTATTATATGTAATTTTATCGTTGCCAACAGGCAATACATTAATAAATTTACCATAAAAGTAGGTAATCTAAAACCTTAGTGGACTTGATATATGTATACCTATAGGTAGGTAGGTATTAAGGAAAAGACACTTATTTACAATTTATTTGGTCCACAGGTCGAAAAAAATCTCGAAAACGTCGCTTAAGTCTTCTGGGGTTTACTATCTGCCCTGGACCATTTAAACTTATTAAGGCCCCGAACGCTACAACTTTTAAGTGCAAGGACTGTCCGGGCTTTAGTCTTATTTTTGGGGCGAATGCCACTAAGTAAATATTTCTTAATTTGTTGAAATTAACCTCTCGTATATCAACAATAGAGAACACATTGTGTCTCGTGCGTTCCGACACAAGAAGCGTATAAGATGGTGGTCGTACTTGGTGATTTTTCTGAACATTCTGTGTGATATTGTCGTCTAACTGATAAAATAATACAGAATAGAATTCGTCATAAAATGTCATACCATACATATAATATATACCCATGTGTAGTGTTAGCCCGACACATATTATACACTTTATCAAAGTAATTCGTAAGAACTACACGTATCCTTCATTGCTCCCGACGTTCCTCATCTACGATTATTAACTTGCAATGTTTAGGCATTCAGAACATAGCACAAACATTTAGTTTTAAGCTTAGAACTTAGACATCTGTTTAGAATTTAATAAAGAAGTAATGTAAGGAAGTATTTTTTATTGACGATAAATCGAATATGATTCTACTCAAAACTTGAAACCAGTCTAGTTATTTCTATACACTGTAACTACAAAAACAAATAAAACAAAATATAAAATAAAAACAGAACACTTTAATAAATAAGTAACAAAAGTTTATTTTTGACAATCAGGTGAGCTAGCCATTTCTGGGCACTCACATATTGGTATACATGGTGATGTCAAGTTTTGTCTTAAATAACCAGAGTCACAAATGCAGCCCGGCTTCGGTTGCTCCGTGGAGTCACATTTGAACTTGGCTACTAGTGATACGCAGGTGTTAGGAGGGCAGCTTTTGAATTCTGTCGTGTAGCGTTCATTGGGGCCCGTACAAGTATCTGTAAAGAAGTTTCAAGTCAAAACAAATATTATCTTCTGACAGTAAAATTTCTAGTAGTATATTTGTTACGACTTTTGTATGCCGAACGAGTGCATATAATATATTATTACCTATGTTCACAAAGTAAATATAATGTGAATATATTGGCCATAAAGATATCGGATACAATTCTAAAAAGATTAACAAGAAGAACAGAAAAACATTATTTTTAAGAGTAACGATGGAGTTTCTTGCTCGTTCTTCTCTATTCGAAGCTACACTTTGGAACGAGCACCTAGCTTCACTGACAGACAGGCTGATGGACAATTCAATTTGACGTTTCAAAAATGCCTAATTTAGGATTAATTGAAAAAATGCTTTGACTTTGACAGCGAGCTAATACTGAGAAATTTTCGAAACACCGTAAAAGCCACATTTATAGTAAATTTTTTCGCAATTGTTTGTTCAGCTGTCGCACTTGCGGACACTCGACTACTAGGCAATCAGAAAATGTTAAGAGCTTGAAATAATACCTTTTTTGTCCTTGTCACTATCTTCCTCTTTATCTACACATTCCTCAGAAGCCACACAGACTCCTTTATCATTCCTATAATAGTTCTCCTTGCAGACACATCCTCGCTGACATTTATTATCATCACAAGTTGAGCAGTTTTCCATGGTAGTGTTACGGTTGGAACAGTTCTGTGGTCGACATATCCTTTGTGTGCATGAAGAGTACTCCTCATTGGCGGGGCAGAGATCAGCTGTGGAAGAAGTCCAATGTTGAAATAAGATGTGAACTCATAGCTTGATGCTTAAGATTTTTATTGGGTACATTTATTATGCTAGATAATGGTGATATCAGCTCTAATTTATATTTTTAAACAAGATACTGAATTCACTAAATAAGGATTATCGCAAGGATTAATTAAAGTATTAACTACCGAAAGAAAACTATTGAAGGCAAATCCTCCGGTCACCAGCGACCGACGTGGCGGTTAACGTGTTCTCCGGAACTGGTTCCATTGAATAATTATTTTTGTGTTGGATAGTACATTTATTAGGTCTTTGACTGCCAATAGAAAACTCTTGAAGGCAAATCCTCCGCTAATGTCGGTCAACGGTGACCCCCACCGAGTTTAATGTGTTAAGAAAGGTTTTAGGCTCTATAACATCACGCTACGAGCCATAGGAGCCGAGCAGAGCAGGTAAAACCACATAGAAGTAGATAGTTGTTTATAGACGGGAAGAATTTAAGCCTCCTAATTAAATTAATTATAAATACTTACGACATTCTTCAAATGGCACGCAGGTTCCATTGACCCTGCCGTATCCGTCCTTACATTGGCATTTTGGCTGACAGTTTAGGACTACTTTGATATTGAATGGACAGCGACCAGTGAGCCTGGGTTTGCCACAAGCGTCGGATGGACAGAGGGGAGGGCAAGGGTGGTACTCTTCGTTAGGCCTGTCACTACAGTCGAAGGGAGCTGAAAAAAGGTAAAAAATTAGCAATGAGACCATTTTTAACTGACTTCCTAAAATGGAGGAGGTTCTCAATTCGGTCGGTACGGTTTTTTTTTATGAATTTCTAATGTTATCTCTCAGCCGATCATCCAGCCATCCTGTTGCAGTCTTATACTTTCAGATTAAAAATGCTTACAATCATTTGAATTCCCCAAAGTATTATTCTTCTAAAAAAGCATTTTCGAAATCATATGTACAAGGAAATATATTCCTCTTCTAGTAAAGTGAAAAACTTAAAAGTAAAACAATCCAATGGAGAAGAAATAAGAACAATTTTAATGTAAAACTTACGGCAACTCCTAGTTGGTATACAGGTTCCATTATCGCTTCTTCTGTAATTAAACCTGCATTTACACTCTGGTACACAAGAGCCTGGAGGAAAAGGTGGGTAGCATTCCTGCTCCTGATCCGCTGAGTATGGGCAGTAATCGGAAGTGCAATATTGAGAGCAGTTTTGTAGTACTTCGTTTTCAACACAGGTCGGAGCTGGAAAATATATTTTTTTTAGACTTATCAACAATAATCTTAAGTTACATGTAAAATGTTACGAGACTTTCAGGCAGCTGCCTGAAAGTCTCGTAACATTTTCTACGCTCTACGTCTACGTCTACGCCAGGAATGAAAATATGACAAGCTCCTCCCCCAGAGACGGGTCAAATTTAGTGAGACACTTTATAGGATCCCCAAATGTATTTTGGCATCCACCTAGTTTGCCTTTGTGATGATGCTTTTGTAGAGGAGACCCAAAAGTAAAGTAGTGGATTCGTACAAGCTGGTGACGATAAAAATGATCTTACAGAACACATTTCAAAAATATAACTTACCTGGACACTTTTCTTCAGGTACACATTCACCGCTTTCAGTTCGAAGGTAACCGGATTTACAGATGCATTCCTTTATACAAGAACCTTCGAGGATCATCGGGCAAGCTACAGGTCTACCTCTTTCCTTACAATCCAGTGCTCTACATACAGCTTGAGAACACGTTGAGAATTGCTCATTTTCTGGACAAGATACCGCTAGAAAATGAAAAAGACAATTATTACTTTTGGGTCTTGAAATACTTATTTTACGTTAGGATGATTTGCATAGTCATATTGGAATTTAAGACGCAGAATGACAAAGCTTTTGAATTTTGAAATAGGTTACTGCAGTCTATTTTTATATGGTCTAGTAAGACATCGTCACTAAATACATATAATGCAGAAGTTGGTAACTTTATTAGGCTAATCTCAATCATCTGTATTAACTTCAATGTGATTCCTTTCTCCCTGTGTATCATCGAATACAATAATAACATTTCATTGCAAATATTTAATTATCTTACATTATCTTATATATGATAAAGATACTTTTAAATAGATAAGATTTCTACTATCTATCCATCCCTTACCTTCACAACTATCCTTAGGAACACAAGTACCATTTTCTGCTCTCAAATAATTTTCCTTACAAATACAACCACTATCACATTTTTCATCAGGAATTTCAGGGCAAGGCACATCTTCGTCTTTCTGCCCACAATTCATAGCTCTGCAAACTCCTTGAATACATGACACATATTCTTCATTCTTTGGACAAGACGGCTCTGCAAAAGATAAATATATCAGCATTGTTTAATCCACCACATCTATAAACTATTCTAATATGATTGTTGAATATAACAAATCATTTATCGTTTCTTTGTATAACCTTATAACCTATATCAATTATACTTTGTATAACCTATATCAATTTGCGCAAATTTAATCTGAATATGATGGATGTTAAGCCTCTTTTAGGGATTTTAGCAAATTCTATTTCATCTGCTGTCATCAACTTATTTAAGGTGTTCACGCGTCAGTGATACCCTGTTACTTATGCCCTAGAATATAATGTGTATTGCTTACTTACTCAACGGGGCTGGCATGTTCTAAGAATAAAAACCAGTAAAATAAAAGATTTAAAAAATTCTTTACAATTAGCTTGCGATAAATTGATTGCCATAAAGACTGTAGTTTCATTTTACTTCTAAGACACTTTCTATTTTATCGAATAAAAGTGATCTTGTTGGAAATCTAGCGTACCTTCTACAATGTCCTCTTTATCTTCTTCACTGTCATCCACGTTATCTTCACATTCTTCAGAAGGAACACAGTCTCCTTCATCATTTCTGTAATAGTTCTCTTTGCATACGCAGCCTCGCTCACAAAATTCATCAACCATTGTAGAACATTCCTCCATTGTGGAGTTCCGATCCTTGCAATTCTCTGGTCGACATGTTCTTTGTGTGCATGGAGAGTACTCCTCATTTTTGGGACAGAGATCAGCTGTAAGAGAATTTGTAAAAATTAACGTGACTACTATTTGAATATTTAAAACTGTACTACTTAAAACGTTTTTGTTGACACAGAACGCGTTTTAAATTGGTGTTTAAATTCACCCTATTTTTTGTATTGTTTCAGTTTAATACTAGTAAATTATTCAAAGATATCACAACTAAGAATGTCAAAAGACATAAAAAAACAGGCTTAACATAGTTTTACTTTAGTGACGTATGCCTTCATGCATAACAGGAAATTTACAATGTATAGATAAATATATACATTTAGAATGCAGGGTATAGGTACCTTTACCCTACATTCTTAATTGTATATCTCGGTAAATGGACGAGGAAAATGTTTAGTTTTACCTATTACCTACTTATTTGGAAATAGGCTCGCCCCTATTACAATTCTGATAACATTGCGTGCGGGTTTTTCTTATAACTAGAAAATAAAACAATACTCACGACATTCTTCAAAAGGTACACATGTGCCGTTGACTCTGCCGTATCCATCTAAGCACTCGCACTTAGGGTTGCATATGAGGCGAATGCCTATTCTGTACGGGCATTGTCCCTTAAGTCTGGGTTGACCACAGTCGTCAGTTGGACAGATGGGTGGACAAGGGTTGTATTTCTCGTTAGGGCGGGAACTGCAGTCGAAAGGAGCTGGAGGTGAGAAATAACATTATTAAAAATTTCTTCATTTGCTTACAGTGTCTAAGGAAATATTGAATAGTGTTATGAAGTGCTTTAGTGATGTTTGTTTGTGCATTACTAGGTATTTCGTCTTGATGAAGAGTCTCTCTGTGAATCAAAACTAGTAGAACATTTCTCAGAATATTTACGTGAGTAAACCGTTGTTTTTAGTTAATTTAGTATTTTATTTGGTGCTTGATAGGCAAAAATTGTTAAACTTGAAAAAATTCCATCATGTTTACATTAGAAAACGATGTTATTTGTCTTTGATTACCTCATTCTGATTTGAGGCTCATTTCAGTATCACTGAACAGTTTTGTGGATTATGTGATATTAAAATGACCAGAATCAGGGACTTACGACAACTTTCGGTTGGGATACAAGTTCCATTCTCAGCTCGTCGGTAGTTGAACTGGCATCTACATCTAGGAATGCAAGTTTCTGACTTTGAACATATTTGGTTCTCATCTTCTGAGCGTGGGCAATAATCTGTGTTGCAGGACAGTGAGCAGTTTTCCAGCTGTTCGTTTTCACTGCAGGTTGGAGCTGAAATACAAAAGAAAATACTGATTAACGGAGAAATTAAATCAGACTATTTTTTACACTTCAAAGATTATACCTACTATCAATAATTCAAGCTAATATTTTACAGACGATTTTGTTACGGTACCAGATTATATCAATATTTTATTGGTTTTTATAGAATCAGAGTAATTTACGTAATCTTTTTTGTTTCTGTAGCTCTAATTAAGATTTATACATACGGGGACACTGGTTTTCTGGCACGCAATCTCCTTTTTCATTTCGCAGGAAACCTTTTACGCAAACACATTTTTTGATACAAAATTCTTCTTTAACTCTTGGGCAGGCGACAGGTTTACCTCTTTGAGAACAGTCTTCAGCTCTACAAGTGGCTTGGGCACATGTAGACCAAAGTTCGTTTGCTGGACAAGTTGGGGCTGTGAAATAAATAAGCGAATTTAATTACCTTTGACTTTGGTATCACAAAGATATTGTTTAAAAACGTATTTCATACGTAAGTGTGGATCTGATTAAAACTCTAAATAATATAGTTTGTAGTTGGCTGGAATATATTTTTGGTCAATTTATTAAGTATTCACAAGAAATAAAAACTAAAATAAGTAATAAGTTTTTGGTCTACGTACGTTCACATTGGTTTTCCTTCACACAAGTGCCATTTTTGTTTCTCAAATACCCTTCTTCGCAAACACATCCCTTTTTGCAAAACTCTGGTCTTATTCGTGGGCATGATATTGACTTGCCTTGTTGAGTACAATTCAAAGCTCGGCATTCGCCTTGTATGCATTCGGAGTATCTTTCGTTTTTGGGACAAACTCCAGCTGGAAAAAACAAATTATGTATTATAAACTGTATGACCCAATAAAAATATAGAAAAATTAGTCATAACTGACGGCGTATTTAGACAATAGTACAATTTTTTTCCTGAGGAGAGGAAATCATTCAATCACTTCTTTCGCCTTGGGTGACGGAGAGGGAATTCGTCAGACTGCCTGATACTGACAATAACCCTTCCTTTTATCTGTTTTGAACCGGAGCTCCGGTAACCTTTTACGTCAACTGTGTTTTATTAAAAGACTAACTGTTAGATCACCTTTCGGGGATAATAGGTGTGACGATACAGATAATATTATTTTTTACTTACGACACTGGCCATAAGGTACACAAGTTCCATTGAGTCTCCAGTATCCCTTGATGCATCTACATTTAGGACTGCATGGTAACACAATTCCTATGTTTCCGAAGAGTGGAGGACATTCGCCACTGGGTGAGGCTTGACTGCAATCATCAGTAGGGCAGAGTGGAGGACAGCTGACGAACTCTTCGTTTGGTTTTGAACTACAGTCAAATGGTGCTGCAAAAATATTTAAATATTTTGTAAGTAATAATATAAGTCTTATTTTCTTGTCAAAAAGTCCTATCTTATGGAAATATAAGTCCTCAAAATTTATACAAATACGTTGAAACTACTGAACGAATTTTGATGAAATTTGGTATACCTATAGAGGTATGAGCTGAATTGAATGATAGGATACTTTTTATCCCATGTGTATGCAGACAAAGCCGCGGACAGAAATTAGTTATACTTATAAAAGAAAGTTACAGTTACACAATTTTAACTGAAAAACGGCTAAATCGATTTGGCTGAAAATTGGTGGACCTAGCTAAGAACCCTAAGACTAGAATACTTTTTCCATATACCCAATAATCCTACAAGAACGGGAAAAACGGGTATACGCATAGGAAGACGCGGACAGAAGCTAGTTATCATAATCAACAATAATAATAATACGAAATAATCTTAAATTTCTTGACCAAATAGGTGGAGGAAAACCACATAAATCTAGTAAAAATAATAAGTTATCGTTTATGGAAATATTATATGGTCAACTAATAGGTATTTCAAAAATCTAAAAACCCAATCATGTTTTCCTCAATCTAATGAGATATTCCAATTTCTAATACCTACAGTCAGAATTGAGCAGCTTCTGATTATTTGCTTTGCTTCTATAAAACTCAAACACGTTTTAATTCAATTAACATTTTCCCCCTTTGTCCGTTACGATCCGTCTTATCGTTGCAGCATCATTTTTACCACATGCAGGTAACAGACAAATGGGGCCATAGCCCAAGCTGTATCATGACGGCCGAGTAGATTTATCACTACTCCTGTTCCTTCTGTGGGTGTCGTATGGGTCGACTAAGGGACCACATAATATTTAACAGAGACCGAACAGCAAACGTGTGATAAACCTGATACTATTTGCGATCTTGACCCTGCTTACGTAATGTAAAGACAAACTCTGCATTGGTTTAGCAGTGTACTAGCAATGTTCTATTTTAAAATATTACACTAATAATACAAAAAGATCTTTTAATGCCGCTTATACATATTATATTTTTTAGCATGCGGTGTGCACACGCCCGCCCGTAATTAAATGCTCATGCAGCAGAGGTGCAAC
The DNA here is from genome assembly GCF_023101765.2 of Spodoptera frugiperda. NCBI lineage: Eukaryota > Metazoa > Arthropoda > Insecta > Lepidoptera > Noctuidae > Spodoptera > Spodoptera frugiperda. Next base: position 10,641,668 of record NC_064231.1, on the reverse strand, counting down.
ATAAAAACACACACATAACATTCTATTCCATATATGAAAACTTACGGCAGCTTCTAGTAGGTATACAGGTCCCATTGATGGCACGGCGGTAGTTGAAGCGGCATTTGCAGACTGGAGGAGGGCACACATCAGGAGTGGTGCACAGTGCACTGTCGCTACTGCTACTGGTTGGGCAGTAGTTGGACTCACAGTTCGCTGGACAGTTGTCTTGTATTTCATTGGGCCCACATGTGGTTGGACCTGAAGTTTGCAAAAATGATTGGTGAAATCAGAGTAATTGCTAACTTCTTCTCTCTTTGCTGCAGATCGTTGTAAAAATGTTTTTTTTTTTTTACTTTATTTATTCGTCGCTTAAGATTTATTTCAGAAAATAAAGTGAGAGTTGGTCTAAATCTACGAAAAATCAATCAATTCGGTTATGGACACAGATTGTAGTCATGACAATCATAATTATTACTTCTGTGGTAATCCCAACTAGCAAAATCAGTATTTAAAACGATCTCAAGATTACTTTTATTTTCACTTATAAGAAACTTGTAGCATGTTACAAAGCTGGATCAGTTATTTCTATATCTATCTTATAATCAACTTATAAAATGTTACTAAGCCCTATAATATACTTGACTAAGCGCAATAGCTTCTATAATGTTATGAGACTACACAATTACAAGTACAAACGCTCTTGTTAGTATCTGACATCAGTATCTTACTGAAGCAATCTTGTTTATATGGCACTAGTAATGTACTTAGTTATTAGTTATAAGTATATTTTAAGAGGTTATTTTTGTTGTTGCTTCGGGTCGTGGTGCCGGTTGTTCTGTAGTCATTTATTTTTAATAAAAACGTAACTATTATTTTGTGTTATTGTAAAATATAACTAATAATACATTTAAAATATAGGGTGTGAACCCGTGGGAAAGTCATATTTACTGTAAATGTGTACCAAAATTTAGTTAATTTCACAATGCCCTCCGAAAAATAACACATTAGTATATTATTGTAAATTTATTATTTCAACAATGTCATGAATATCCGCCATGTTTTAAAATTGCTCTTCGTTAAGTACTTTATAGAATCATTATAGGTAAATTAGTATTTGTAACAGTTTCTGTCCAGATAACTCTCCTCCATTTTAAAACAAATTAGGGTTCCCTTGAAGTCTGCCTGTTAATTATCGATTTTCCTTTTTTAGGATTTAATTAACAAGATGGTCGTATTTCTGATACGACCATCTCTGATGTCGACTGTTTTTTGACAAAATCTTCTTTGATTTTACTTACAAATATGAGATGGCCTTGGACAAATACACATTTTGTGTTATCCGAAAGCTGCAATGGGTGTGGATTTCCAGTTTATATCTATACATATAATAAAATCGTAGAAAAGTGCTGTCTGTACATTGAAAATAAAAATAAAAAAAATAGCAGGGGTTATTGTTATGTCGATGTCGAACCCAAAAATGTAATTAACTTTTTTTTTGTCTGTTTGTCTGTTTGTCTGTTTGTCTGTTTGTCTGTTCGTCTGTGCGCGCTAATCTCAGAAACGGCTGATCCGAGTTGGATGCGGTTTTCACGAATATATTGTGGGATGCTTAAATTTACATTTAGTGTTTGTTTCATGTCAATCGGTTCATAAATAAAAAAGTTATGTCAAATTAAAGAATCACGTCGAACATTCTATGCTTATACCATTAATCTCCGCAACTATTTGACGGATTTGGTTGAAATTTGGTACAGATATAGTTTAGAACCTTAGAAAGGACATAGATATATTTTTATTTCAAAAATCAAAAAATAAAAATAAGAAATAAATTATTTATAAATAATTCTATGTCGATCGTTACACGACTTCGGTTCATGTTATTGTTTTAATTTATCGAAAAAAGTAAATAAATAGTAAAAAGGCATGAAAAAAATAATATCAATATAATAAAACATTTAGTACAAAGAAAATGCTCTAACGGAGTATAGATAATTCTATGTCGATCGTTACACGACTTTGGTTCATGTTATTGTTTTAATTCATCGAAAAAAGTAAATAAATAGTAAAAAGGTATGAAAAAAATAATATCAATATAATTAAACTTTTAGTACAAAGAAAATGCCCGAACGGAGTATAAATAAATAATCCAAGTTGTCTTTATCCTCGATAGATGGCGTTGGGATCGAAATAGATCGCGCTATGGTTTCGTTACATTCATTTGGTTGGGTACCGGCCGAGCGCTTCGGTACTATCGTAGAAAAAGTGTATTATCAGTCGTATGATTATTTGTCTGTAGTGGTCCTGCTGTTTCGTATATTCTAAATTGGTTTCGTTGTATTTGTCAATTAATAAGTTTATTTGTTGGGTTTTCCTGGTTTTTTGGTTAAACTATTTAACGTAGGTTTAGTTTGATATCGATTATTAGTAGTTACTGTAGTTAGTTTTTTTAATAAAATTGTAAGTCTAATTTTTTTTTTAATTAGATTAGATTTAAGTCGTTTCTTTTAAATTATTTAGTTTAAGCTTGGTTATTATAGCATAGAGGATAGGTTGTAATATAGTTTCTTTTTTAATTGTTATAAATTCGTAATTCGTAGCTTTCTTTAGTTTTAAGTTAGTTTAAGTCCGTTTTTAAACTATTTTTTCAATGCCCTAAGTGAGTATACATCTATTAAATTCAAACGCAGAGCTCATTATGTTGATTTTTGAAGAGTTCCCTGGAATATCTTCCACATCTCATTTTTGAAGAGATCCCGCGAGATCGGGAACTATGTGGTTAAAACCAAAAATTTGCCGGAAGTCACTATTCCACGCGAACGAAGTCGCGGGCAAAAGCTATCTATACATATAATAAAATCGTAGAAAAGTGCTGTCTGTACATTGAAAATAAAAATAAAAAAAATAGCAGGGGTTATTGTTATGTCGATGTCGAACCCAAAAATGTAATTAACTTTTTTTTTGTCTGTTTGTCTGTTTGTCTATGCGCGCTAATCTCAGAAACGGCTGATCCGAGTTGGATGCGGTTTTCACGAAATATTGTGGTATGCTTAAATTTACATTTAGTGTTTGTTTCATGTCAATCGGTTCATAAATAAAAAAGTTATGTCAAATTAATATCAATATAATTAAACTTTTAGTACAAAGAAAATGCCCGAACGGAGTATAAATAAATAATCCAAGTTGTCTTTATCCTCGATAGATGGCGTTGGGATCGAAATAGATTGCGCTATGGTTTCGTTACATTCATTTGGTTGGGTATCGGCCGAGCGCTTCGGTACTATCGTAGAAAAAGTGTATTATCTGTCGTATGATTATTTGTCTGTAGTGGTCCTGCTGTTTCGTATTTTCTAAATTGGTTTCGTTGTATTTGTCAATTAATAAGTTTATTTGTTGGGTTTTCCTGGATTTCTGGTTAAACTATTTAACGTAGGTTTAGTTTGATATCGATTATTAGTAGTTACTGTAGTTAGTTTTTTTAATAAAATTGTAAGTCTAATTTATAAATTAATTAGAATAGATTTCGTCGTTTCTTTTAAATTATTTAGTTTTAGCTTGGTTATTATAGCATAGAGGATAGGTTGTAATATAATTTCTTTTTTAATTGTTATAAATTCGTAATTCGTAGCTTTCTTTAGTTTTAAGTTAGTTTTCATCTTAAGTTCGGAAAGATTATAATATTTCTTTAGTTTAAGTCCGTTTTTAAACTATTTTTTCAATGCCCTAAGTGAATATACATCTATTAAATTCAAACGCAGAGCTCATTATGTTGATTTTTGAAGAGTTCCCTGGAATATCTTCCACATCTCATTTTGAAGAGATCCCGCGAGATCGGGAACTATGTGGTTAAAACCAAAAATTTGCCGGAAGTCACTATTCCACGCGAACGAAGTCGCGGGCAAAAGCTATATTATAATAAATCTGTAGAAGGGTCAATTCTGTACATTGAAAATATTGAAAAAATAAATAGCAGGGGTGTTACTGGATCGGTTTTTTTGTCTGTCTGTCTGTATGTTCTGGCATCACGTGAAAACTAACTGTTCGATTTCTATGAAACTTGGTATAATTTAATAGGATACGTTTTATCCTGAAAAAATACGTAGAAAAAATATCTTTATTTTTCAGTTTTATTCTACAGAACGCGAGCTCAACAGTAGCTCAATAGAGGAAACTCCGTAATTATTATGGGCCTCGCCGTATTTGGGTCCAATAGATATTTATAAGATGTCAATGTCAGAGTTACTCAAAATGGAGAAATAAAACTTCCACGCGAAGACCGACATCCGCGCGGACGGAGTCGCGGGCGGAAGCTAGTAAACAATATGTATAGACCTACTCATTTCGTTTGTAGTCAAGAAAACATAATAGTTTTATTGCATCAAATCTTTTTTGGTTCTCGATTTGCTCCCAGTACAGTATATATGACCATTACATCGAGGATGAATGCACAATTTGTTACTGATTTTGTATCCACATATTTTTTAAACACACCCATAAGTACTTAATTTTTTAATGTTAAAATAATTTTATCGGATAATATTTTTTTTTTGACATTTGTTATTTTTTTATAGTCAGTGGTCTCTGCGTTATTTAAATCGTATTCATCTTCCCAATTTTCAACTTCTTTACTTTCTGAGTAGTGGGAAAAGGGTGAAAAAATATTATTGATCGCGGAACCCTCAATTACTTCACCTGTGTTTGCACTTGACGCGCTTGATTTATATCCCGATCCTGTTGTTTACTAGTAAAGTGATTGATCTACTATCTTATAAACTTTTTTGATCTTATAGCTGTCTTTCTAAGTACTATTAGACTAAAAAGAGTCTCGAGCAAGACTATGATGGCACAAACTTGTAATCGTTTCAGCTAAGTATGTTATAATATCATTTTCTCTCACAAAATGCTACTATAGGATTAAAATATTATTCAGGATTATTTAGTCTTACTTTAAACAATTATAGAAGACTTATTCCTTTAAGTGTCCTAAAAGATAATCTTATAGTTAACTAAAAGACTGAGGTATAAAGGCTATTACTCTTGAGTATATGTATGCTTGTGAAATGCTATTACTAGTAAAAATGTCCTATAATTGTTTTAGAGTTCAGTCTTGTAGCGAACTGCAAGACCGAGATATAAAAACAAATGCACTTGAGTATGTTAAGGCTTGGCAAATGCTATTATAAGTTAAAAAGTCTATCGCAATGCCTTTACAAGAGCGTTATTAGTAGTGACAGACTTATAAGCTTTCTTTATAGGATTACTATGCTTGTTAAAGGACTATAGTAGCCAACTATTACTATCATACAACAGACGTAAATAAATATTGGTCGGTCTTGTCTAGAGAAAATGATTGATATATTGCTTAGTGTACAATAAATTTAATTGATAAGATTTTTGGAGTAAACTTTAATCTACTTATTATTAAATTTTGTTACTTACATTCTTCTTCCTTGACACAAGTGCCATTATCTGCCCTCAAGAAACCTTTCTGGCAGACACACCCTCTCTTGCAAAACTGTTGATCTACCGTCTGCTGCCTGCAGGATTGTCCCTTTTCAGAACAGTATTGAGCTCTTTGAAGTGATTGAGGACATATCGAAAACTCTTCGTTCTTCGGACATTTTTTTACTGAAAATAATACAATGCCTTAAAATAGTTAAAGAAGGATTTCAATATTTGTAACAATCGTATTCTATTATGAATACAGCATCAATAGATCCCTGCTTTAAACAAAAACGTGTAAAGGTTTTGTTGTTCGAAAATCGATTCAAATAAAAATGAGGTAAAATACAAATTTGCTTAACAAGTTTATTGGTCTATAAACTATACATTACCTTTATATACATCTGTTCAAACAGAATTAGCATAATCTTTTATTTTTCGCAACAATTTCTTCGTTCAATATTTAATCATGAATAATAGATTTTTCATGGTTATAAAGTTTCCAGGTTAAACGTGATTTATGTAAATATGAATTATTATTAAAATGGTTATAAATGTAAGTATTAACAAAGAACAATTCACATTCATGGTATGATTTAATGCTAACAGAATCAAAAGATAAAAAAAAAATGCTAACAGAATCCATCTACGATCCTTAGGTAGGTTACGCAGGTAAAGTGACCTACAGAGTTTTTAGGTTACCTATCTAAAATATTTATTGTCAGCTCTTCCTCTAGGTGCGGTCTGATCATCACACTAATATTATAAATGTGAAATTCTTTGTCCGTCAACCACGTCGCAACTACTAAACGGATTTTAATGAAATTTGGTATACAGACAGGGTATGAACTGACTTGGGTGATAGGATATCACGGGGACGCGGGCATAGGCAAATGAAGATAGGTAATAAACATATTTCTCTGGGTTTGACAAAAGGAGAATCAAAAAAGTAGACATATAAAAAAGTGCAGCTCTCTATACCATTTCGGAAATGAACAGCGAATAAAACTGTAAAAACATCAAAACACATTTTTAAACCATTCGAAACACTCAATTAATCAATTCACATAAAAACAATTTATATCTCAACGTTATTAAGTATACGTATAAAAAAGGAATGGGAATAAAAAATACCTGTTTTGCCCCCATATAAATAAAGAACCGAGTCTGTACTGACGTTCATATGACATGACGTCAGGTTATATATCATAGTGCGGCCTTAATAACGGTCTAATGACGGTGCTAATGATTACGTACATAACCTACGTTAGTATTATATAAAGTAAAACTATTCTATTATAATGACGTCGACAGTGTTTTCCAATATAGTAATATGACGGTTTTTTAGGTACTTTATACTGTTTTGATTTCGGGGAATCACCTTGTAACTGTTTGTTTAAGAATATGTATTATGTATATACGTTTCTTATTTACATATATTATTTTTAGAGTATTCAAATCTTATAAATAGCAACACTTTTACTTGCCTTGACTTTTAGTGAATGTTTCGCTGAGATTTCGACTTACTTTCTTATTATTAGATATATCTGATATTGGAGCGATCATGAAGATTTACTTGTTTGTTTGCATTAAGTAGGCCCTAAAGTACAAGGTCGATTTAATAGATTCTTTCACAGCTACAAAGAATTTATTCAGCAGCAGATCAGCCCATTAAATATTTTGGTACCAATAAGGAATATTTTTTACCCGGTTGGAAATGCCCCTAATCCCTAATCCTTTTAAAATCCAACATTAAACGCGTGTTTCTAAAAAAATATTATCATTATTTTATCATTAATGGAAATTATTATTATAACCAATCACGTCAAAACAATCGAATTTCTATAAAGAAAATATGTATTCCCCTATTATAAATCGTGACATATTAAAATAAAGGTAGCATTATCATACATAGATACTTATTTTTTTATAGATATGTTTAGATTAAGCAATAAAGAAAACATAAACCAGTAATGAACTCACGTATTGACTATATACTCGATATCATCGTAAACAACATCATTCCACAAAACCTGTCTTTCTCTTGCAGTTTTTAAAAGCCATATTGCATTAAAACATCTGCATGCAACAAAATATGTTCATTTGTATGGTGGTTTGCCTAAGGACTTAGTACGAGTTTGTTTTATATTTAACGAGATCGAAACGAGAGTGCGTTTGGCGTTCTGATGGGTACACTTGCAGCCGAAATTAAAAAGTAATTTTAATCGAAATCTGAGGATTAAGATCGACTTTGTACGATGCCTAGTTGTGTGAATTTCGGTCAAAATTCGAGATCGGTCCCAGTCATTCTCTAGTTCGGTGCTCTTTCTCTTTGCCTGATTCATAGAAAATAAGCAATGTTTTGATCATCCATTATTATGTTATTGTTTACTTAGATTCTCTGACGATGACCTTCAGAGATAAGGACTGTATATTACTTAATGTTAATAAAAGTGTATGGACAACCGGTATACGGCAAGAGGCTGCAGAGGTGAGTGACACTGCAAGTGCACCTCTACCTCCCTTCGGAGATGATGGGACATTATTTAAACGTAAATAGAGATTAACTTACTTTTACGACATTTCACTTTTTTGTGGATTTTCGAAGTGATGGGGTTTGCAAATGATGGTGTTGATGTTGACTCGGTTGCGTCCGTAGCTGTCACTGTAGTGTCTGGTACTGTGGTGTCAGGTTCTTCTGTAAAAAGTATTTTAAAATGATATAGACTGGTTTTGGTATTGGACGTTAGAATTAAAAAAAGAAAACGGTATATATAGAGTGAGTCGTTTTGATAGTGTTTAATTATCGTTTAAGTTGTAAAGTAAATTACTTAATTGCACTGTAATAAATGTGTTAATTGTTCCTTTGTGGAATACCTAACTTGCTTTTTCACTACAGCAATTTGCTTTAAATAAAAAATGAATAGAGGAAAGGATACTTGTTTAAATAAAATAGTTTATTGAGAAACTCTTTAACTCCTCTTAAATTAAAACAAATAAAAAATCGACAATTTACAGATTGAAAAAAAAAGATCTTACCTAACTTTAATTATTTTATTTAATAAAAAAATAATTATAAACATAAACTCACCATTACATAAAACTACGACCAACACATGAGTCACTAAAGCTACACACAGCCACAATCTGACCGCCATCGTGGCTACACCACTTCTGATACAAAACGGTACAAAACTTATTTATATACAACATAGCTGTATAGTACAACTATATATATGGTTATATGTATGTATACATATAGCAATATTAAAGCCGTGTATATAAAAAACAGGTGTTTTATTGTATAAAAACAATAGAGTCGTGACCGAGGTATATACGTTGGTAGACATTTTTTTTGATAATTATGATTGTATTTTTGATTTTGGTTGAAATAGTATTTATTTTTGGGAATTGGGGGATTTTAAGCACTTTTCTGTATGGTCTTGTTTTGTGAATATTTGTTGGGCAATATTGGAATAAGATATATTCTAGGATTGTTTACTAAAGAGTGACGTGAGTTTGGAAAAGTGAGTAGATAAGGTTAGAAAAATAGATTTTTTTTTAGGTGTGAAAATCATCCAATGCTTTCTCCCGCCTTGGGTTCCTACTCCTGCCTTTTTTCCCCGCCACCACCTCGTTCCTACTCCTGTTTTCTAGCCAGAGCCCTGGTAAACCCTCTGGTCTAGGTAGTCCGCAGGGCCGGGAAAAAAATTGAGTCTTACATATTTTTTTTTTATTTCCTTCTTTTATTACTTCTCATTATAGGACTACTTCATATTGTTATATAAACGTTTACTATTGACATGTTTTAAAACAATAACCTGGGTATTTAGTAAATTATTCATTTTTGTGTTGGCAACTTGTCACATTTTCAAAAGGCCCTTCCCGTATTTAAAAGGAAAACAATAATCCAACACGTGATTCTCATGAATATAAAATATTATTTGTATTATCTGTTACTGTAGTAATACAACCAGCTAGTCAAATTACTCTAATCAGTCCAAACATTTTAATGGAATTTAAACTCTAACAGTTTTGTAATAAAAGCGAAAATTGATTGAAGAACATTTCTATTTTGAGTAGGTTGATGTGCAATACTTTAGCACTTCAGAACCACGGTTTAATTACACGTGAATTTAATTTGGAGTACGCACGTGTAAGGATGTATCACCGTGTGACGTCACGACTGTCTATGACGTCACGTTTTGCATGTGATACAAAACCCAAATACGTAGGTTTTTGAGAGAACCTCTGCTTTGGTGATTGAGTGGTGAAGCGTGAAGTGAAGCACGTACGGTGGTCGGAGATTGTCGCGTGATCCCCGACGCTCGGAGTGTCTCTCGCGATAGCTGGGACGTGAGGATGTTCGATCTCTTATGCTTCCCGCTTTCTCCTTAGCTAGTATTCTTAATATGCTTATTTTATAATTATAATTATGTGTTATGCTATAACGCTATTGTTAAATGACTGTAATGTGATTTTAATGTCCATTTTTTTAAATAAATAAATGATTCTAATTTAGTGAAAACTTTTATAATATCAACATTTTGGGTGAATTAAATAAACAGACTAGTTATAATTTACTAAATATATTTATTTTAACATAACAATGCAATATAAATAACGCTAACAAATAAGTTGAGTGAATTAATTTAAATATTACAATCTATTGTTTCTTTAAATTTCTTAAATAATTATTAATTATTTTCCGAAGAATACAGGCGGTAGAGATGTTACAGGTACAACTGAAAATAAGGAAAATCAATATTAAAATCTCGTTACACAAAAAAAACTATTGACCTAATACGGTAATTTCCAACTAGTCAAATTCAATACTTTTATCGAAATGTCAAAAACACTTTTCTATGAATTTTGTATGAGATCACCACTTATGACGTCTCAAACTTTTTGCGTCAATGCTATTGAAAAAAATTTTAATTAAAATTATTTCAGAAAAATTAAAAAATGAAGTATATTGTCAAAATAATGAACGAATGTACGATTGTTTGGCTCATTAAAAAGTCAAAATAATTTATTTTTGACTTCCCAATTATCTACAGATTTTTAAACTTTAATTTCATTTAGATTCGATTTTCAACTCTATTGCGTAAGATTTAGGTTTAAAAGTTGTTAAGGAAATTAGTTGGAATTGGGTTGAATGGTGTGTCTCAGTGTGTTTAAGATCAATCTCCATCTACTCGAATATATAAAGCTGAAGAGTTAATTACCGCATTCAAACACACAAGCAATTGTTTTCTTGAACGCGAATCTCCGCAACTAGGTACTAGTCTGATTTGAATAAATTATCTTTGTGAATTCGAATAATTTGAAAGTACTTAATAAATTCTTATTGAAAATTAGGTATCACTTACGACATTCGCTGTAGGGCACACATTCTCCATCTTTCCTCCAATAACCTTTGATGCATCGACAGGCTGGTTGGCACTCCGCCACCAAGATCAGGCCATTGATGAGGCATAAACCTTCAGGAGACGCATGGTCACAATCATCCTTTGGGCAATATGGCGGACAAGCTACAAACTCTTCATGTGGATTGTGACATTTAAATGGAGCTGTAAGATGAAAGAAAAGATTATAGCTTTAAAAAATGAGAAAATCCCATCTTTTGATGTGGGGGGAAAATCATTCAATGAATGTGATGCCTTGGGCGACATGGGAGGGTCAGACTCTTACTGATTAAAAACTACCCCGTTCCTACTCCTGCTTTTCGAGCCGGAACCCCGGTAAACCCGTTAAGTAGTCCGCAGCGCCTGGCTGAAGTGCGCTTAAGTCGCTGGCGGAACCTAGCACCAAATAAGTAATAAATTAAGTGTAAATTTTACTTACGGCAAAATTTAGTGTCAATGCAAGTCCCATTGGGTGCTCGTTTCGTGTTAAACTGACATTTGCACCTCGGGCGGCCGCAACCGTCAGAAACGCACATGTGTAAATAATTCTCCTTCCTTGGGCATTTATCATTCATACAAGTTGAAGGACAATAGTCTTCTTCTTCGCCGTCTGGACAATTTAAAACTGTAAAGCAATAAATACATTAAATAAAATAAATTAAATTAATCAGCAGTTTAACTGGCTAACAGCCAATACCGACTGCACGGTGGCTGGGCAACCGGCTACCGCGCAACGTGTGGGGGGTTTCATTCCCGCAAGGACACACAAAGGTTTTCTTTGTGTGATCCACCAATGGTTGTTCCGGGTCTGATGTGATGTGTATATGAACTTGTACGTTTCTAAACGCACTCACGACACAGGACAAAACCATAATGTGGGGCACGTATAAAAAAAAAATATACGTTATTCTAAACTATAATTTATTTCTTTGCCAATTTTCTTCCGGATCAGTACAGTCGTTTTGTTTGAAAGATGAATAAACATACCTAGGTACCTACACTTCAATTCAAATTTCTTTAGATTGATTATTTCCAATTGTAAAAGAAATTCTGTGAATGGGCCTATTATATTTTATTAAATATGGAGGAATTTCATTTGTTTAAACGAAACAACTGCTGCAGTACTATGACAAAATCGTTATATTTTATTAAATTCTTATTGTCATTTAAATTAAAACAAATTGAATCTTAAGTATCTGAACAGTGGCTTGTAATTTCCTTAACGCGATACAATGGAAATCCATACATGAGGACAATCGATGAGAATTAGGACAATGCTAGAAAAAATGTGGGAAATAAAAACTATTTGGCGGATGTATATTTTAAATAAAGATATTAATGATGGTTATAGAAATAGATTTCTAGATATTAAATGGTTTCAACTATTATTGTACAGCAGGGAATGGAACAATCTGCCGGTTTCTATTTTTCCTTAGAAATACAACCTGGTTCTTTTCAAGGTCAGAGTGAATAGGTACTTTCTAAGTCTGTGTGTTCCTTCTTCGGCCACATCTTCGCTTCGCTGTTCTGGCAGTAAGCGGGTTGGTGGCTAAACGCAGACTTATCAACGTTAGAAAAATTCCTATCGGGAGGTGATAATAGGACAAATTTCCTACAAAATTTGCCCTAAGGTCCTTGGGCCGAAAGTGGCTAGTTTCTTAGATATTCAACATTTTTGGTTTCGGTCAAGAATCCGGAACGAACTACAAAAACAATAATAAATAAAATGAATACCGTTTTGATTTAAATTATTTTAGTTTTCATCAGTTGCCAATTTAATACGATATTTCTGCCATTATTAGTATTAATAAATGTTTATCGATGGATATAGAATATAAGAATACGTCGAATCACAAGTCACCCTGTATATTAATCTTTACCTATTGCAAAGTGATAAGCTGATAAGTCACACATATTATAATATGCCGTGACGGCCCGGAGGTTTAAGACTTCTCATGCATGAGGATGCGGGTTCGAAACTTCCAACTTTCTAAGATTATTTAGACACCACTGACAAACGGCGAAGGAAAATATCATGAGGAAACCTGGGCTTATAATTTCTAAACATAAGTTGAAATCTCCAACCCGTATTGAGCAAGCTTGGTGATTAATGCTCAAAGCTTCTCCTTGCGAGAAGAGAATATGGTCAGCAGTGGTGGCCACTTATAGGTTGTTATAGGATGTGTGATAAGGATTAAAATGTCTAATAAACAGTTTGGGATAGCTCGATGTTCCGAGGGTTAAGGAATATACACTATGGCACGGGCAAAATAGAAAATAGCTTTACTAGAGTAATGTTATTCCGTGTAAATTTCGCGAGAATTCTGGTAAAATACCTATTTTGAGCTTCATAATCTACTATTTTTCGAAAGTTGGATTAATACCTATGTTACCTATGCCAAATTTAAATGAAAAAATCAATAAAAGAGAAAATAAAAATACCTACCTAAATAAAACTATTTATGACGAAAACTAATCATTACTTTTATTAAATTAGTGCAACGGCCTTCTAGATTGCATTTTGACAGCACCATCGGTTTTACCACCCTTGAAAACCTCGAAAACGACCCCCATGACCAAAAGTTGAAAATTTTAAGCAGCGGCCATTTCGAATTTACATTTTGACAGCACCATCGGTTTTACCACTATTGAAAACCTCGAAAACGACATCCATAACCAAAAGTTGAAAATTTCGAGCAGTGGGCATTTTGGATTTACATTTTGACAGCACCATCGGTTTTACCACCCTTGAAAACCTCGAAAACGACCCCTATGACCAAAAGTTGAAAATTTCGAGCAGCGGCCATTTCGGATTTACATTTTGACAGCACCATCGGTTTTACCACGCTTGAAAACCTCGAAAACGACACCCAAGTCCAATAGTTGAAAATTTCGAGCAGCGGCCATTTCGGATTTACATTTTGACAGCACCATCGGTTTTACCACCCTTGAAAACTACGAAAACGACATACAACATGAAATATGGCAGATTTTACAATTCTCCTGTGACATAGACGGCGCTGCATCCTGCGTCTCACGTGTACTTCGATCGGTTCAAGCTTATTTCGATCATCGGCCCTATAGTTACAGCGTAAAGTCCACTGCGAGTAACCTAACATTCGACAAACTTATATTTGCGTTTGGTACAGTAATCGTGTCTAGGTATCGAACTGCACAGTTAAGTTTGTTTTTAGAGTATAATTAATATTTATTTCGGGATAAAAAGTACACAATGTTGTGTCCAGGTTATTAAAGTACATACCAAGTTTTATTGCAATCACAAATACAGACAAAAATATTTATTCATATTTTTGGGACCTGCGTCTTTCTCGTAAAGTAACACCACCTAATATTTATTTTTTTAATAGGTATTTTGCATGTAGATAATTATTTACCCTTCTACAGTTTTATTATATTATGTTTTATAGATTTGCTTTGACATTCAAAAGGGTTACCTTGAGGGTCAATGTCAGACTGTTACTGACTAAAAACCACCCCCAAACCACCACTCTGGCTCGAAAAACAGGATATTAACAACCTGTTTTACGAGCCAGAGCCCCGGTAACCTGCTAGGTAGTCTGCAACTCCGGATCGAGCAAAGTCACATGCCTTAAAGTGTAATGTGACCTAAATAATTAAACGCATAATTATGTATTTATTATAATATTTTACATGTTTTAGTGCAGTATTATTGTATTAATATGGGCCTTCGTTGCTTGATGTAAATAAATAAATAAAATATTTTTTTGCGTCACTTTCTACATATTCCAAAAAACGGTTATTATTATGGAACACGATGATCACTAAAATATCCTATATTTCACAAGATAATTAACGAAAATTTACTTACTTATTTTTTCATCATCGTCTTCAACGATATCAGAACGAACCGTGACAAACACGAGAAACAGAAAAACAAACACTACACGCGTCATTTCTGACCGACAGCCTTCACAACTATGATGCTCTTAACGACTAGACATAAACATTATTAGTTAACACATCTCTTCTGTCCCTAATAGGTACTTGATAATAACTTAGGTATGTAATACAACTGACCATTTATATTTTCTTGTGGTTAACACCATCTGTTGTCCGTTTGGGGAACTAGATAAAAGGCTTGTTCATTTGTCAGGTCTAGTAGGTCATGCTTGACGGTGTACGGGTTTTTGTACTGACTTAGAGATGGCTGTAGTAGTCTCTTGATGTTGTCAGAAAAGTTCATATTCTGGAAAGGAGAACTTTTACTTTAATTCCACACCAGAAAGGTTTTTTAAAACGTGTTAGCATCTATAACTAATAGTGCGAGTTTAGTTATTAATAGTTTAATTTTACAAAAAGCCTATAATTTGCTAAGTATCTAATAAGCTATAAATTTACTTGAAACCAAATTATGATAATAATTTACACCTACGAGTATTTTAGAAAAACTCATTATAAAAATATACATATCTTCAGTACAAACGACAAAATAAAACCCGATGACCCATATCCATTGCATTTTGCAACGTTGGATAATTACATAGAAACTATTTTTGCTGGAAACGATTTTCGGCAGGTCCGTAATTAGGTTAACCGCACTAATCCGCTTGCCGGACTTTCGAGAGTCCGGGACCCGGGATACTCTGCACCCGGACATTGGACACTTGACTTATCTGTTATGAAACCGCCAATTTATTAGGGATTATTTGTGACCTTTATTGTTCTTGTGGAAGGGACTTGGGATAGCATAATTAGAAGATCTATTTTGCTCCAGAACGGGGGTAATGTTGATACCAAAGAGGCTGGCTTAAATAAAAACAATTTTATTATACTGCTAGTTAGTATCAGTTGTACAGTGATGATTTAAATTTTATCTAGCTAAAAAACTTGCTAGAAAAATCTGAAAATGTTCTACAAAAAGATATTGCCAAGTTCGCCCTTAGGATTATATCTCAAGTACAAAGTATCTAAGTATAATGGTAGCCACAATGACTTTTAATCTCCGAATACTGCCCTGTAATTTGTCCTTCTCAAAGGTTGGATTTTTAATAAAAATGACAAATTGATATTTTATCCTCAAGACGGGATGATAAGACATTTTTTTAAATCCCTTAACTCTTTGCAACGTGATGATAAGCGGGTGATTTATTTTATGTTTCGTATTTTGTATTCTGTGGACTTTTAGGAAAAATGATGTAAAGAGGATGACAGTAATTTTATTAATATTATAAATGCGAATTTTGTGAATTTGTCTTTGTTGTTTGTATGTATGTTTATTACTCAATCACGTCAAAATGATTGAGGGATCGGGATGAAATTTGGAACAGCGGTAGATTATGGTCTGAAATTACACATAGAATATTTTTATCCCACGGCATCGCATGTGAAGCCGCTGGAAGAAGCTAGTAAGATTATACATGGAGGAGATAGGTAATGACGTGGAACAATAACAATTGATGATGAAGGAAGAATGTTAACATTATAGGTGTGGCAACACGTGACAAGTGACAGATGACAGAAGTTGCTCATAAACGATCGACGAATCAACGGATGACGTCATAAATCTTACATCGCACATACGAAGTTTACATGCGAATAAACATGGATAGAAAATCCCAACGAACAACAGTTGAGCAGAAAGCCCGCCAGGCATGATCACCTCGCCTGGACGGAGGATCCTCCTTTTCTTAGGGAACTTTACTTACTCTCTGTTCCCTAAATAGGTTACGTTTTGCATATAATTCGTATTCAAATTCTTCATTCAAATTATCAAATTATAAGATATCGGAACGGTAATTTGTAAGAAGTTCAGTAATAGCTACTTAGTTAAATTTCAGTGTTGAAACCTCTTGTTTTCGTTGCTATTTGTTTTCGCTCACCCAGTGTGAACTGGTTCAATTTATCTAAGTGCTTGCAAAGGTTTTATTGATAAAAAGTCGAACGACTAAGCAAGGGAGGGTCCCGTACAAAATATGCTGATGAATTCAATGGTGCTCGCAGTAAAATTGAATTATAGTGAGAGAATAAGACCACTTCTTGTAGCCTGTTTTATTATTATAAGAAACCTTTTGTTTTCTTGAACCTATTAATGCATAAAAACATTAAAATAATTTTATCATGGTGTTTATTAGTATTATAGTACATGTGACAAGTTTAATAATTTATTGTTGTAGGTATTGCAGTTTAATATGAACTAAAAAAAATTTAAACGTATTAAACACACACACACATACACAGAGATACAATAGAGTCCTACATACACATCCTACATCTCATGGATAGGTACTTCTAAAATGTAAATTTTAAGAAAAGAAGGAAATATAAAACGAGATAACATAAATTAAGGGTTTTAGTTTGAAAACCTCGGGAACCCTAATAGAAATGTAGATAAACTACTTAGTAATTTCTTCAGGGACTAAATATATATTTGTTTGCTAAAGATCGCCTAACGACATTCAGATATTATGTGAGTTTTCGTCTACTTTTTTTCGGAAATTGCCAAACTTTTGGGAGTCAAGCGCTAAGTGTTTTTGTATTTTAGAAGTTTTTAGTAGAATATTTTACTTAGGCTGGTATATTAATGTCTTTTTTATGTCAATATAAAAATGTTATTTTGTTACTTTTTCGTTCAATAACTTAGATTGACGTAGGTAAAATATACGTAGGTACGCAAAGTTAGTCTTTCTTTTTTTTATTTTGTAACAAAATTGATACACGGTACACAGTTATTAAACCATAATGATTTTTAGATCCTTTAATATTTATTTTATTTAGTAGCTTAATAAAAAAATACGAGAAGCATGTTATATAAAATTGTTAAAAACTATGACCACGAAATAAGTTTCAACAAGTTTCTTAAACACATACTAAAAGTATAAGATTTGAAAACATTTCTATAGATGTATTGTTTTTCTTCAGCAAGAAGAATTTAAAACGCACGAGAAACACAGCTGTCATATTATGAAAATAATAAAGGCCTATCGCCGCTGGTGTTGCGTACATTCTGGGTGCGGTCGACTTCACCGACGACCCGAGGTATCAAAGCTAGCAAAGAGCGATTAGCGAGCTACTTCGGAAATAAGAATTTAAGTTGAAATGATAAAACAAAGTTTAAATAAAATTGGTTTTTTCTTATCGTGGACACAATAGGGTCATTATTTAAATTTAATTTAAATAATAATCAATTTTGGTAAAAAATTTCATTACATTAAAATATTTTTTAATTTAATGTCTGTTTTGTTGATTATTTTAAAACATTACGACACGTATTTTTTATTTACTCACTATAAAACGTAACGTAATTTCTAACGTAAACTTTCAAATCAATCGGAAGTATTTGTTTCCGTACGTAGAATACGTGTGTAATGTTTTCAATTAATCTACAAGACGGACATTAAAATAAAATTTATTCATATAATATTCTTGCCTTTTCGCTTTCGCTTCGATTTTTGGACAGGAGCTAGAGACAGCTACTATGTAATTCCTTACTGGATTAACGTACGTAACGTAACGCAAACAAGGCACTAGTGTGTGTGTGACCTTTTAGTCTTACTTGAATTGATGAAACAGTTTTTTCATTACACCACTATTCAGCTTCTATCCCCGCTACTTCTCACACCACACCCCAACAGCTACTAAACTCAGAAGTCTCCGTTCACACTAAAATATACACGAAGGCAATTTCGTGGCCGTCTCTGAGGAATCGAAAGAAAACATTTGAGTTCTCTCTTATAACTTAGTGTACTTACTGTTACGATTCGTATGTGGTGTTACTGAGTGTCGGGTTTGCACTAGGGACTGTTACTGCGAATCGGTACCGTATTGAGATTGTTTTATGTTACCACTCTATAGGAGGAATACGGTTGAAGTATTTTTGTCCCAGAGAGTGATTTAATGTCTATTAGATATTTTCAAATGGTTTTGTTTAGCCGTGTATAAATCGGTAAACAAGTAAATGGATCAACTGAAGGTAAGCAATCACCACCGCCCAAGGACATCCAAAACACCAGGCGTTACAAGTTTAGTGCTTTTTGGGGATTTAGTTTAAGGGTAGTTGGGGAAGAGGGTATTGGGAAGATTGGGAAGGGGGTAATTGGGCCTCTGGAAACCTCGATCACACAACCTACGAGATCGTGGTATCACTCCGATCGAGCTGGTGAACTAATTTATATGATTGGTGGAAGCCAAACGCATCCACAGCAACGTAGCATAGCACATCTCTGTTAGAAAAGCACTCTAACAGGCCTACTATCTAATCTGAAATGTCAAAGATGTTACAGAATCAGTTCGTTGGCATCAACAGTGCACTCAGTCGCGTTATTTCCTTTGATATGTAGACGAGAGTCGAACGTGAAACCTTTGTTCGCTTGCCCTATGTAACAGAGCATCTATCTGTTAGTTGTTAACTCACAAGTTCTGTTGATGTTGTGAATGTGAATCCAATTAAATTTTCCAGCCAATAAAATGAATCAATCGTTTGGAAATGCATGATAATTTAATGAACAATATTTTTCACACAGCAAAATATTAACTCATTACACGAGTATTTTAAATGATTTTCTTTCTCTTTGAATTTATTCAATAAATACTTCGTCAGTCTGTGTAGGTACGTAATCATATTATTTATTCTACAGCAATAAGGTTCATTCAAGTTCGCTCTTTAGTTATTTAAATACCTCTATTATTTTATACTCTGTGCAAACGTATTAATTATTTTGTCTATAGAAATGAAATGAAACAAAACATTCACGCTCCAATTATTTCAAATATCGAACGTTGACTTTTTCGAGTCTTGATTTTGAATTTGGAATACAATATCGTAACAAAAAATAAATCTGTGCATGTTCTTGTTGAATATTTTCTACCTATTTGCAAATTAGTATTTTTATTTATGTAAAATGTCAATAAAAACTTTTTAGTTTAGTGTTTGTACTTTTAAAAATCTCTATATCTACAATCGTTCCATATTTTAGTGAAATAATGGTTTGTGAGCTTAGTCTTCATTAATAAAAATTAAAAGCATTTAAAAATTATACGTATGGAGAGAAACCATTAAACTACAGACTAAAGCAAATTATGGACACACGGTTACGATTTTAAAACCCTCATTTTATTATACTTGCGGAATGGTTTCCTTTGTAGAATTATAACAAGCTAACCGTTATTTAAATTTTAAAATACAAAGGTTTTAAAACAATACGTATTTGAAATAAACGCTAACGTACGGAAAGTATGCTCAGTAAAATCTAATTATTACGCTACAACACCGCAAAGCGTGGTTCCATTTTTAAATTTCATAAAATAAGGCCCTTCCTTACCTACATCGTCTTTTTAAACAAATTTTGTTTAACAATGGTTGAAAATGAATTGTATTGTTTCATTTCTTTTTTAATGTTCCATTTTTAAATAATATCTCTAAAAGTATTATTTTGTCCCAGTAACTTGATCTTCAGTTAAGTAATGAAGTGTGATATCATTTTTATTACTATTTTTTTTCATGATTTATCAATGTCAATCACAATAAAACTACTGCATTGACAGACAGTACATCCAACAGTATCGGTTTGAGTTTCACGTGTAGGTAGGTACATAAGCAGTTGCGGGTTTACCGGGGCTCCAGCTCGAAAAGCAGGTATAGGAACAGGGTGGTTTTTAGTCAGTAAGAGTCTGACACTCCCTCCCGCACGCCCAAGGCTAGAGAAATCATTGGATGAATTTCCCTCCTTAAAAAAGGTACTTGAAAAAAATTTGTAAAAGCACCTCTAACCCCGAAAAAATATTGAGAAAAGTGTTTAGTTCAGACAAATATCACTAAGTAAATAAATACCATATCAGTAGACACTTTACTTGCAATACCAATACGTTTAAAATCCATTTAAACTCTTCCAGGTACTATCTTAATGTATCCAGCAACGGTAGAAGGCATAAGCTTGCAGCTAATCGGCTCGTATCGTCGCCTGACGCCATTATTGGAAACTGACAATGCATTCACATGAATGCATGCCTTTCAACGAGATACAGCGGAGCTTTGACACGTGTCTTTATAGATTATGTGCTGTTATGAGCTGTTTGGTATTCAATTAATATCTTTATGCAGTAGATAATAGATGTTTTTTTTGATGGACATTTTTTTAATACTTAATAGGATGTTTGGCCACCATCTCGCCTGGTTGTAAGTGATGATGTGGTTGACGATAGTGCACTACCTATGAGCAATTCACGCATTACTTTTTGTTTGGGAATCTACCTACTATGTATGCGCTAAGCATTATAATATTGCTAATTCCTACCTAAAACTACGTATTATTATAATACTTATTACAAAAATTACCAAATAATTCAGCGTAATATTTTACACAAACTATAGCGAATATTAGAAAACAGCACTAATTTCATTTGAAACAAGATAAATATTCCCTTGGTTGCAATAAATAAGCTGTTTAGCTATTCATTTATACTTCAACTGACAAATGCGCGAATAATTCGTATTTCTGTTTGTAAAATATATTTTGCAATAAGGAAATATTTGTTTAAAGTATAATTTATTTAGAAATTGCTTAGTTAAAGCCTGATTTTTAACGCCTTTAAAGATCTTTATAGAATAGGATGTTACTAGTTTTCTGCACACGGCTTTCAGCCTCCCAAACTATGTTCATACTTATACAAAAATCGTATTATAAAACGCTCCGTTACGATGTGAAAGAAAAAACAAACCATTAGTAAGCATTTCTATCTTTTAGTGGATATTGTACGTTTTATTTTACTATCTTGAATTTCTAGTAAAATGATGTAATTGTGTGAGTGATTTCTGACTGCGTCGCTGTGAAAAACCAATTTCAAAAAGTCACATCAAAAATACAATAAATAAATCGCATACTTATCACTTATCGCACGTTGTTACGTATTAGCTGGGTAAAGAATTAATTAATGAATGAATCCACGGCTCGCCGGGACCGAGAGCTACACGACGCGAAGCACTCAAGAGTCGCGCTTACAAATTGATTTATTATTAAAATCAGAAACAAACTTTACTTACTTTGACTTTATTTTCCCAAGAGAGAACAATTAATTCCAACAACACTCATTTGTAGACACTAAAACACAGACGGCGAAATAATATTTAGAAGTTCCACGATTAATGCGCGGATTATTAAATTCCGTTGTCGAGGTACGTGCATTTTAGTTTGGGAATGAATAAAGTTTTTGAAAAGGTATTGCGCTATTTGTACTTTAAGTTAGAAAAGCCATGATTATAATAATTTTAAATGATTGATTGTTCTTTTGTAAAAGGTAGGGTGGCCTTTGCCCTGCAGTGGGACGATCATGGTTGAAATCTAAATCTAATGTTTTATGGAATAGATTATAGACAGCAAACCTGAGAGAGCAAAACTGAAGGCAAGCGATTAGCGCCGCCCATGAATACCTGCATCACCAGAGTATTGGCAAATGCGTTGCCGGCCGTTTCAAAAGAAGTAAATATGCTCTGTTAGAATGTAACTGTTGATTTATTACCAAAATTACCTGATAAAAACCTCTATAAACCATAATCAATGCACAAACAAACTCGACAAGTAAACAATTTTGTAACCAATCAAAAGGTTACACTTAAAAGGTTAAACTCCTCAAATTTTTTGACGATCAAAACTTCAAAGGTTTAATTACGTAGAGGAGTTGTCTTAATTTATCTTCTCAAGTTAAATCACCTTGTGCTTGAAGTTTGGACGCGTTTCCCTTGACGATGTCTCGTGAGGTTTACAGTAACTGAATTAGTTAAAAGTTTCGTTTTACGGTGCATTTCATTAAATTGCACTTTGATACTTAAGAATTTGATAAGTAAGAGAGTTAGGTTTGTTTAGTAGCGGGTTTTGTACCACCGTGTATATTCTAATAACTGATTTAATATGTCTCGTATTTTAACCATTGATGACTTGCCGTAACAGTTTTTATTAATTAACCATTTTTTTATAGGTCTATTACTAAGATAAGGACGGGGTAGTTCTTAGTCCGTATTCAACACTCCTTCTCATGCCATTCAATGCGGGAACAGTCATTGAATGATTGGCCCCTCAAAAAAGGCAGATACACAAAGAAGTTTCGTTCCTAAGGTCAGTTACACACAGTCGTATTTTTAATAAATAGGTGACCTAATTCCTAACCTCTTTGTTCTTCATAACGACGGTTTAAATAAGAACCAGGAATGACTGCGCCAAACTGCAGTCGTAACAATATTTTTTAGTCAACCATGAATCTAATACTATCCAGTTTTAAAAACTTTTCCAACAATTTTTTGCTTAACAAACTTTCAGAAGAATGGTTTGTTCAAACAAATAAGTCATTCAAATTTCCAAGCGTTAAATAAATGTTTGCGAGGCCGTGGCTTGATGCCAAAATTTATGACAACTTAACTCCGAAATCCACTTTTCATTTCTAAAATTTTCATATCGATGTGAAGGTATTGCTTTACTTACTTACCTAAATTAGACTTAACCTTGATCTGCGTATTTCTACCGTATTTTCTTTTATTATCACTACATAGTATAAAACAAAATCGCTTTTTCTGTACCTATTTCCATTTGTATGCTTAAATCTTTAAAACTACGCTACGGATTTTGATGCGTATTTTAATAGATAGAGTGATTCAAGAGGACGTTTTTTATGTATAATACATGCACAATACATCAACATAGCACCCATGCGAAGCTGGGACGGGTCGCTAGTCTAGGTAAAAATTAATAAAAAATGCATATAATCTAAGCTCTTAAATTTTTTTGGTTTTCCGTTGCAGAGTAAAGAACTCAGCAATTGATTCTACAAACATACTTGTTCAAACAAACAACTCCACTACACCCAAAACATAGATAACTAATTAATGAAGTTCTAAAGCTAATTCTACCAGATGTACAGTCCTTACCACAAGCCTACAGAACATTCCAGAACTTTGTACTGAGCCAAAGCCATTTAACTTTTTAACTTGTTAAAGTTTTTAACATTTGCTCATTTGTGGTTGAGTTTGACAGCGCCCCCTTGGGTCTCTCAGATGTACTACATGTTAATGTGCACCCTTTTGAGAATGTAAAGGGTTTTTTAATTAGTGTATGCAGATAAATGGTTGGTATGAATCTTTCTTTAGGGAAGCAGTTGAAAAAACTGTCTGTAGGAAATAATTTTAAGATTAGATTAGAGTCAAGAAAAATGTTTTAGAATTATTTATTAACAATTTAAAAACAATTGCCTTTGCAAAGATAAATATTCCGCGTTATCAAAACAAAATGAAGTTTTAAATCGGTTATTTATAGGCCAATAAAATTAGGGTAAAGTTAAATAGTCTTTATTAATCGACATTTAAAGTCGAAAATGGTGATATCGTCATCAAATTGTTCATAATGGGGTCTCAGACGAACCCATTTCTCTCTGTAGCATTTTATCGCGTTATTTTCGCGAAGGGACGAAAGATTGATGACGCTGTGTTGTCTATTTCGTGCCTTTGTCGAACAACTAAATAGAAAATGTCAATTGCAAGGAAAATATTTACCGCAGCGGTTTACTTCCTCGTTTTGCGCCGATATTTTTCTTTATTATTAAATCAATCTATTGTAGTGTTTCCAAATCTGTATAAGCGTGCAAGACTTTCAAGTTTTTAGTATGGTCTTATTCTATTTTAGTATCGTCCTATTTTATTAAGAAGAAGTCGAAGGGTACGAAAATTAAAAATCTATTTCGAAACGTATTTTTTTATTTTGTCATAAAAGACAACAATATTTAGGTAAAACGAATCAAAGTTTAGGAGCGGGAGAAAATACGTCATTTCTACATATAAAATGTACCTAGAAGTGACGTCACGCGATATTTCAAATCTATATATTTTCGAAAGCATGTGTTTGCATAACAACATAAAAAAATACGTGTCTATTATTTTAAAATAATCTACAAGATGGATATTAAAATAAAAAATAGTCATCTTAAATTGGGTTGTTGTTATATAGTACTCCTAGAATGTTTTTTATTGTGGCCCGTAACAGATTCCACATAGGTAAACATAGACTGGACAGTAAACATAGGTAACAAAAAAAAACCTATAATGACTTAACTGAATACAAGTAACACACCCGAATCTCGTTACAAAAGCTATTACAAGCGATTGATGGCCACAACTGCGTGTTTCGTTCGCATCATCAGAACCTATTTTGTTGGAAGTTAATCACTCCGATAGCCAACGATCAGCGAAGCTTTATTCATTCGGAAAATCACATGTGTGTTTTATTTGCGCTATTGAGATGGGAAAATATTGGAGTGATTTATTTCTTTTGTTTTTTTTTTTTATTATTTGTATAGATGAATGTGCAGTGGTTTTTATGATTGTTTACCTAATTAGGATTGGCAGCGGAAAACTTTAAACAGAGAGAGGGGGAGAATTAGAAAGAGGGTAGGAAGGCCTTTACCCTGCAGTGTGATTATGGTAGAACATAATCTAATTCTAATCAAATTGTTAGGGAAAGTTTTTTGTTATAAATATGTCAGACTAAAATCTGAAAGAAACGTTATTTTTTATTTCTTTTTTTTGTGATAAATGAATGTACTTCTTGTTTTATCATTTATTATCTGGGCTTGGACCTTTGTTAGGCCACGGCAGCATTATAGACCATAGGAATATATTAGTCATAACTTAAGACTACTCGGTGACACTAAAATCACATCAAAAACAAAATATTCCTTTCACATTTCGAGAATATTCCATAGCCGGACTATGAGACAGAAAATTTTAATAACAAGCAAAAACAATATATTCAAATATGATCTTGATATTGACCCATCCCTTCTTAGAATAAATTTAATAGGCAGGCACAATATTTTAAGGTCTTCCCAAGTACCTTTATACCCAAAAATAATGAGCAAGATGTCAGCCAAGCGAAATGATGAATAACAACTAAGCATTAAATAAAGAAAATAAATAAATAGTTGTTTGGCCAACTCAACTTATTTCTAAGTTAATAAAACTTTTCAAAGCTTGTTATAAGAAATATTCCTTGTTAGAACTTGTCTGTATATTTCATTTTGATAGAATGCTTTGTTGTCTGGTTTAGTTCTTGATGATTCGATTTCCGAGACAGGCTAAGTATGATTATGTTTTTCAACTTTGATTCTCCATATATACTTTATCTCGGCACATACTTGATAAATGTACATTGTACGTGCAGTCAATCAAGTTATAAAAAAATGTGGTTGTTTTATGGAAATCCTATATTAATATGTCCTAATTTCTGCCATTGGCATCGTCCGCTTCCCGTGCGATAAAAAGTTATTCACGTCAGTTTATGGCCTCTCTGTATACCAAATTTCATCAAAATCCGTTCAGTAGTTTCAACGTTATTCACGGATAAACATCCAAACAAGTGTGATAAATTCATACTACAGGTTACTCATAGGCAAGTGTGCTTCATCATCGGCCACATCATCGCTTACCACCAGACTAGTTAATAGGATAAAAAAGGTAATTTAAAAAACTAAAAAACCCGACTGCGTTTCTTTATAATATTAAAATGAAAAAAACCCTAAAACAAGAAAGTCATCGTAAAATTGAAGCAGTCGGGACCCATTCTAGAAAGCCAGCCGTATGTAAGTACCCATATTTAGAATGGGTCCCGACTGCTTCAATTTTACGATGACTTTCTTGTTTTAGGGTTTTTTCATTTTAATATTATAAAGAAACGCAGTCGGGTTTTTTAGTTTTTTAAATTACCTTTTTTTATTGAATTTTCTTTTAGTTTATTATTTTGATATATCTAGTGTCACTCTCACAGTCAATACGAATCAAACGACCCCTATCAAGCGGAAATCCATCCAGGCTAGAGAGTGAGAAATATTCGAATTTGGCGCCAAAAATCCGCCATTTTGTTTTTTTTATTATTTTGATATACCCAGTGTCACTCTCACAGTAAATACGAATCTAACGACACCTCTCAAGTCAAAATCCATCAAGTCGTTTAGGCTAGAGAGTGAGAAATATTCGAATTTGGCGCCAAAAATCCGCCATTTTGTTTTTTTATTATTTTGATATACCCAGTGTCACTCTCACAGTAAATACGAATCTAACGACACCTCTCACGTCAAAATCCATCAAGCCGTTTAGGCTGTAGAGCGTGCCAAACAATTATACATACATACATACATACATACATACATACATACACTCGAAAAACATAACCCTCCTTCTGGCGCAGTCGGGTAATTATTAACTCAACAATAAATAATAAATACATCATCATCATCACAATACATTGTACGGTAAAAAGTGGTTGTAAGATTGTACACACGTGAATACGCTGCTTTCAGCTTTTAGGTAGATTTTAGATAGGCAGTGCCTACCCTTTGGAGGATATAAAAGCTTTATTGTACGATTATCCGATAAAAAAATTCTTAGATGAATAACACTTCATGTTTTCATTTGCAAACAACACTAACACTAACAAGCTAAAACTCATGCTTGAGTTCTCGTGCAATTGTCTGATTGACTGACACATTGCAGGTGTCCCGAATCGGTAAATCGATTCCCATCCATCCGCAAAACGTCGCCCGTCAATTCTACGACAGTTGAGACAGTTACTTCAAATCTGTCAGTGTCAATGTCATTTGTAGCAGTTTGTATTTCTGATCCGGAGCTGCGGACTACCTAGCGGGTTTACCGGAGCTCCGGGTCGAAAAGCAGGAGAAGGAACGGGGTGGTTTTTAGTCAGTAAGAGTCTGACACTCCCTCTCGCCTTGCCCAAGGCGGGAGAAGTCATTGGATGATTTTCCCCCTCAAAAAAAAAAAAAAAAAAAAAGCAGTTTGTATTTGAATTTAGCTTCTAAATAATACGCATACTAGTTCTGATTATAATTAAGTCCCTTTTAAAATTATGCACGCACACACTTGTTACTTCTCTGGTGTTGCGGGTGTCTATGGGCGGCGCTGATTGCTTACCATCAGGTGACACGTACGCACGTTTGCCTCCAATTCCTTAAAAAAGGTTTTTTAACTGGTTTGTTGACTGAAGTCATAAAAACGTAACGCGAATATGGTATTCAATCAATCTGTTGATTACGCTTCGAAGCCTAAGCTGCATATTTAACTAAGAAATTGAAAATAGATAGGTACTCAACGGTTTAGCAAAAACGAAACTACGTATATTAAAAAAAAAGTACTTGAACAAAACTCTACGAAAAAGATTTTACCTGGTAAACCATAAATAGTACGAGAGCCATTTACCTAACAAATACGGTACACAAATAGATTTAAGGGTCAATCTCGATGAGACTAATTTCGCAAGTTCAAATAGGGTCCTAGTACTCCAACCTGCTTCAAACATTTTGCCTGAATCCGTTCGCCTTTAAAGTGCCTTAAAGCTGTACAAAGAGGGATAATTGCCCCAATCGCTCGGGCCTCTAGTGGGTACATGTTTATCAAGTGGCTTCTATACAACTAGAGTTAGATTAAAATGGATGTTTACTGGATAGTAGTCGATAGTTGCTTTTGTTGTGCCTTTACCTGTTTGCTAAGACTTTGGTTTGTGTTCAATATTGGCTGAAATTTGCGTTGTTTTCTAGGGATGTTCTAGTTTGCCTTTTACAGGAGAACATAGGCTCTAGTAATTGGCTCTTCTGTAGTTTATTTTAAAAGAAGGTTTCGTTTATATTATTTCATTTAAGTTTGCGCCTTAAATTTTTGTCGTTATAAATGAGTTTTTGACAAAATGGCGAAAATTAATCATTTATCTTTAAAAAGCACTTTCTTAAAATCCGGTTCTGTAGGTTAAATTAAATAAAGGTACATAATTAAGTTATCCAGTTACTGTAGTTAATTAAGTTTGCTTTAGCCCCGCCAAATTGTTTAGCTATATTTCCAAAAAGGGTTTCTTCCAAATAATTTCATTTGCAAAGTTTCGACAGTTCGCAGAATGAAATTGACGTAAATATTAAATGGTGTCTATGAAATTAATGAGTTGGCCCAAATTAACACTCCATTGTGCACAAATATTTGCCGTATTGCGTTATTCAATAAATTGTGGAATAAATGGACTAGGTACGTATTAAAATGGCCGCCGGGATAGCGCCATGTTCGGACGTTCGTAACGTCCCCAATAGCAAATGAAAGTGCCATTCTGCCGACGACAAAGCATTCAAACAAAAAACCTAATGGTTTAATTATTTATTCAGAACCCTTGAAGCAAAATGGCCGTAAATGTTTTCGTATTAATCAAACTTAATTGCCGCGAATTGGAAATTGATATCCATTGTCTATTTTTTAAAGGGAGGCCATTTTAAAATCGGTCGTAATTTTATTTTAACGCCATTGTTAAAGATTTATTTTTTCCTTCGTTTTAATGGGGTGTTAAATCGGGTTAAGAGATTACTGCATTTGTGTGTGGGTAATTAACTGGAAAATGGTCAATTAACTGCCTTAAGTAGTACTTAATTTGGTTGAAAATAAATAAAATCTACGAGTATATACCTTTAACATTTTATTTTCTTTTCAATCAATTTATACGTACGGATCTTTGCACTCAACCTTTTTTAATAGTTGCACCCAACCTATTTTCACCGAGCCGGTTTGTACAACATAATTCGGGGCATGCCATAGAATTTGAGCCACATTTTTAGCACAGAAATGCTTGATTCAGTCCGTTCTTTCATGGCCCGGTGAATGTAAGCTTATGTAAGCTTCTCACTTCACCTCGTGTGACGAAAGACATGTTTTGTAAGATTTTTACATCGCGATATTTTGTAAGACTTTTTTATTCACGACATTTTCCCCCCGTGTTTATGTAAATAAGGTAATAAAAATTGTATACATTTTCTTGGGAGACATATAAAAATAGCTGAGAACTGTCGACGTTGGGTGATCTTGGGCCCTGCTCTCACTCAACCGTGGGATATAAATTAGGGTACCTACTAGATACATAGCACTTTTAACGTCGAAAAATGGGCACATTACGTATAATGTCCACTTATACATAAGTATAATGTGCACTTATGTCTGTTTCTTAACAAAACGAATCTCACGTAGAAGTCTTCAAACGCAACATATTTGTGTGTTTATTTTGTAGCGCAGTTTAAACACTAGTAGGTAGTTGCTCGACTGCACGTTGATAGCAGCGTAAAATGTTAACATTCCCCACTGTCCAATCAGCACGTCGCTAGTGGCTTGATGGACAATAACTTGAGCTTATGTTTCGCCACGCGCATTGTTCTATTATGGAATAGTTATTTTGATGTGATATTCATTTAATTTTATTGTGTACTAGCTTCCGCCAGCGACTCCGTCCGCGCGGATGTCGGTCTTCGCGTGGAAGTTTTATTTCTCCATTTTGAGTAACTCTGACAATGACATCTTATCAATACCTATTGGACCCAAATACGGCGAGGCCCATAATAATTAAGGAGATCCCTCTTTTGAGCTACTGCTGTTGAGCTCGCGTTCTGTAGAATAAAACTGAAGAATAAAGATTTCTTTTCTTCGTATTTTTCTAGGATAAAAAATATCCTATTTTATGCCCAGGATAATAAGATATAATTATACCAAGTTTCATCGTTATCGAACCGTTATCGATCCAGTAACACCCTCTGCTATTTATTCTTTCAATATTTTCAATGTACAGAATTGACCCTTTTACAGATATATTATAATATGAATGAATGAATGAATGAATCAATGAATGAATGAGAGTGTTATAAACGTAAGAGTAGACAAATATAAACAGAAAGCTCCAAACTGCTAAGCTATCGGGAGTTATACGTGTTATTGTGAGTCAACCATAAGAGATAGACATTTGCTGTCGTGGAATATTTTTTAAACAATTTTAAGGAGAACATTTCCGTCGTACATGATTTCTGTGTAGCTTTAACCATTAAGGCTGCACACGCGACGGAAGCTTAAAAAGTGGAGTAAGTTCTCCTGTTTTCCCAACATTTCCC
Organism: Spodoptera frugiperda; assembly: GCF_023101765.2. Taxonomy (NCBI): domain Eukaryota; kingdom Metazoa; phylum Arthropoda; class Insecta; order Lepidoptera; family Noctuidae; genus Spodoptera; species Spodoptera frugiperda. The sequence goes on along the minus strand of NC_064231.1, from coordinate 10,610,910 downwards.
TTCACTGCTCTGCTCCTATTGATCGTAGCGTGATGAAAAGTATACTATAACCTGCCCAGGAGTATAAAGAACAATTGTACCAAGTTTCGTTGAAATCTGTCAAGTGGTTTTTGTTTCTATAAAGAACATACAGACAGACAGACAGACAGACAGACAGACAGACAGACAGACAGACAGACAGACAGACAGACAGACAGACAAAAATTTTTCTGATTGCATTTTTGGCGTCAGTATCGATCACTAATCACCCGCTGATAGTTATTTTGGAAATATATTTAATGTACAGAATTGACCTCTCTACAGATTTATTATAAGTATAGAAGATATAGACAACTTGTGTGCCGTGGCGTAATATACAGCTTTTTTTCTTTCTTTCTCTTTCATATAGGGCTTATAATGTACATTAACCACTCCGAAAATTAACTTGACTTTCTTACTTAAATTAATGTCCTATGTTGACCCCTAGTTCGGGCAGAGGGCGTCCATAGAAGTCCTCCATCGCGATCAGTCTTCAACTTGATGTTGCCATGTAATAAAATCCCCTTGAAGACAGTAATTTAGAAGACAGCATTTAAAGGGATGTTGATCCATACACTATTTGTTTCTACGGGCACCTTATGAGTAAGTCAAAGTAGAAAAGAAAGCTGTCAAAATGATAAAAATAAAAAATATTTTTTGAAAATTGAATATCAAGAATCATATAAAATTTTATTGCACAGTTAAAAGCGTACAGCAAACCGCATATAAATATTTACGATTTTTCATGTTCGTAACTTGATTTCGAATGCAGATTGCTGGCCTAAACTATTGATTGAGTTTTCAACGGATTTAGTTTGAGAGTAATTCTGTTAGAGGCAATTTTCCGCTGCGATTTCATACATGGGCTATACCAATTTACATACATACGTAGCAAAAGATTTTTAGTTATGTTAAGAAATGAAAATTATGTTCTATAACAATCATAGTAACTTATATTTTAATAATAGGTAATATTTAAGAATAACCTAGACTGAAAAAAACTGTACCCTTGTTAACTAACTGATTGGTTAGCTCATTCATGCTGGCCAATCAGAACGCCAAATGCTCTCTCGTTTCGTTTTCGTACACCGTTAACCAAACTCGTACTAAGGGTACTGCTTTATTTAGCTAATTCACAATTTGAAGTTCGAATCGTATAGTTGAAGTGTAATTTAAAAAAACAATAATTTATTTTATTTTCAAATCCTCTTGGTGCGATTTGAAAATCGAACGACCAGTGAAGTTTGATTGTTTGGTTTCCATATTGAAATTTTCAACCAATAGGAAAAGTTATTCATAAATCTTGTCCAATTACGGGCTACTAGCTACCATTACCATTCTGCTACCAACATAATGGCGGCAAATGTGCTAGTTTTGCCGGCGCATGAACTTTGTGCGATCGTTAACATTTAAAATGTAATAATTTTGTTCAAATTACTTGGTTTCAACGTAGTTCATAAGACTTAAGTGACAATTACGTAAAAGGAAACTATAGCGTAGTGCTATTTTCGTGGTTTTGTTAAAAATTAACAATATTATAGAGTAGGTAGACAATATTATACAGAAAACCGACGAGAAACAACGTTTGCGTTGTTTTTCGTTGTGTAATTGAGGCTTACCAAAGGCCCAATTAACCCCCTTCCCAATCTTCCCTATCCCCGATTGCCCAATAACCCTTCAATTTAAAACCCCCAAAAGGCCGACAACACACTTGTAAAGCTTCTGGTGCTTCGGGTGTCCATGGGCGGCGGTGATTGCAGATATACCATCAGGTGATCCGTCTGCTCGTTTACCGGCTTATACCATAAAAAAAAACAAAATATTATATACTGACACAAAAACTTAGTGCTACGTTTCACGAGGAATATCCAATCTTTGTAATTATAATTCTACAATATTTTACAATTCAAAAAATAAAACATTTTACAAATGAATTATTCAATTTTGATTGATCTGCCTCCAACGTCAACTTGGAATGATATTTATTGATTTTACCATAAAGATTTTTATACTTTGTAAAATTTCTAAAACGTAGCACAGGGATGTCGGCCACTTACCTTTGTCATGTAAACAAAGGTGCTTGTGTTTCGGCTAACGTTGTAAATAAACTACATATTTAACAAAGTACGCCACTAATTGCCTGGTTTTTGTTTATGAGCGTGTTTAATCTTTGACCCGAGGGCTGTAAACTGGGCTTTACAACAGTCCTCAAACTGGGATCGTTGGGATCGTTGCATAGACATAGAGTATGGAGGTTAGGAGTACGGTCTCTGTGTACTAATATTTCTGAGTATTTTTAGTAGATGGGAGGAGATAGTAACACTCTAACCACCGTTCTAGTATTCAGAGTTATTTAATGCTTGACTTGACCCAGTTTTCGGAACAAAATCCTTATTAAGGAATAGTTTAAGTATTTATTAAAAGTCTCAGAGTAGGGCAGTACGGTGTTGAAAATCCACGTTTGTTTTTTAATCTACTTATACTTAAACAAACTTTGCACCTTTGCACAAGTATTCAGACAATTCATTCATGGTGTTATACTGCTACTAGACATTTACCAACGACCTAGTCAATAAACTGAAACCTTTTAAATTGCGATCTCCAAACTAATTGCGAGGCGTAGAGATTATAGCAAACTTCTCTTCTGAAGGAATGATGCGTTTATGTGTGTATGCGTGAATGAGGCATCAGGAAAACGGCATTTTGTAGAGGAACCCAGTAGTCCAGCAGTTGATTATTACAGGCTGTCCCTGAGTAATGATACTCCTTACTTTCATACTGGTCCAGCAGTGGACTACTACAGGCTACCCACGAGAAGTGATCATACTCCTTACTTTCATACTCCATGGTTGTAGAACTGAGACATTAAATTTTAATGCCCTCTGCTGTCGAATCACCACGTCGCGTAAGCTGGAGACAAGCCGCGCTCTTAAAATGCCCATTGTTTATTTCTGTCTACATTTTCTTGTAGTTTAAGGCTTTTGTTTATAGATTTCATTTGGATATTTATTGGTACTTGGTGTGTGAATGATAAATAAAAGCCATATGTAGCTTTGGTATGTTTCAAAGAGTATGTAGGATGTGGTTACACGGGTTTTTGCCTATTTTCTTATAAGGGTTTTGCCTACATCATAGAAAATTGTCGTAAAACAACGTTTGCCGAATGAGTGAGGTTTCTGACCTACAGTAAACCCATGCCAAAGGCCGGCAACGCACGTGCAACTTAACTAGTGTCCACAAGTATTATTAAATACGCAATTTTATCCTGGAAAAGGTGACGTCACGTAAAGATGTTTCATGTGTTTCATAGGCGAGTTACACACGAACATCATTACCCGGAATAATTACGGACACTGTTACATTAATTTGTAGCACAACGAGTTTCCAAGCTTGTTATTATACGAACCATAACTGTGTGTAACACCCTTTACATTGTGACAATTTTTACAACTATGAAAGGGTAATATTTTGTATAATTTAGATCCAGGATAAAAGTTTAGTTCAAAATAAAATCAGACTACTATTACCTTGTTTTGATGAGAACGGATTTTGATGAAAATTGGTATACAGTACGAGTTTGCTTCACGTTTTAGGATATCTAACCGGCGCTCTGATTGGCCGGCTCGAATAAACCAACCAATCACAGTGCCGAACACGCTCTCATTTAGTTTTCGTTCAACGCACCGCAAATTCGTAATAAGGGTACTGATTTCGTATGAACCGACTTGGGTGATAGGATGGATACTTTAATTTATCTCACTGGAACACGGACGAAGCCGCTGGCAGAAGCTAGTTTTTAATATATGGTTAGAATCCGATATGAAAACCGCAATAAAAGAAAGAAAGGACCATACACAAAGAAACTGTAGTGTACTGTTTTCTCTTAATGTTTATTAGTATTGTAGAAAGATAAGTGTCTCAAAGTAACATATAAGATAACAAAAGCCTAGTGTTGAATAGTTAAACCTACTCCCAGAGGGAGAATTAAAGAGGCTTTTAAATAGGCCTTTTATAGACCTGCTACAATGTTGTAATTTTAAACCCTAGTTTAAAAGAGACTACTGAATAATGAATGTCTTAAGCATTTGTTACTGTTTTACTTATTATTATAAAATAATGTTCGTTAAATACACACGACTGCCGAACATAAGGTACTGAGTTCTCTAACTCACGCATTGTCTTTTATGGAATTAATTAGTATCTACTATTTAGTGTAGGCTTGTTACCATTGGTTGTGAAAAACATCTTTGATGTTAACATAATTGCCTATCACGTCGCTTCATATAAGTACCTACATAACATACATAGTATTTACCTGTCACGAACACGTGTGTCATGAAAGATCAAAAGAAAAAAGTAACAAAAGTACTCGGTAATTTAATAATTTGTACATTTTTGTGACGTCAAAACATGACACGTTGAGCAG